>NW_018165452.1:174253-198618 GCF_001263595.1 Phalaenopsis equestris | reverse complement strand
ATATATATGGGGCTTAAACTGAATATTTTAAGAAAATTATACAAAATAAGGAAAAAAGCTTGCTTGCTAATGTGGTACGTAAAATACGGAAAAAAATTGTGAGCGCAAGACGTATGCAGTGTTGCATACATAATAGAGGTTATATACGCGTTATATCACCATTATATTCGCGTTATATCCCATGTAATATCAATGTAACTTCCATGTAACCTGCATATATGTGAAAACAGAAACACATAACTTATTTGTAAGTTTATGTAAGTTACATGAAGGTTATATGCGATATAACGCAGATATAATACTGATATAACGTGAATATAACCTCCATTCTTACATACCCAATTTTTTCTCATAAAATACATACCAGTATGGTTTGATCCACCGGCTATTTCTAATAGCATCTTTTGATCCATAAAATGCTATTTATAAAAAAAAAAAAAAAAAAACAACTTCATATAGGAATTAATTTATTTTAAGATTTTGTAGATGTAACTGTTAAAAATAATTAATGAGGCTCTTATAGCATATCCTAAAAAATAATATTGTGAATTTACATATATACCAACCAATCCCAATTTATTTAAACATCTAGTACTTAAATTTTATTTACTTACAATTAACTTATTAAAACTTTCGCATCACATATAAAATATTATTATTTTAATTTTTAATAAGTAGAATGCATACTGTCATGCATAAATAAGATGACATGCATGTAAAAATTAAAATTTAGATGTTAGATATCTAAATAAATAAGAATTGAGTGATATGTGGATAATTCTTCTAGTTAATTAATGAAACTGAAGTAGACAATATTGGCCTGACAATTATAATAACACCCCAATTTATAATTAATTGCCAAGCAATTTATTAAAAAAAAGGTAATAAAAGCACCGAAATAATATAAAATGAAAACATGAATTAGATAACGATTAATGTTCTCTTTGAGACAGTTGCCAAGAAGCAGCTATGAATTTGTTGCAGTAGAAGATACTTTTAAAAAAGTTACTGTGGTTATTCTTATTTTTTTGTTAAAAACTCGGACTATTGCTTTTTAACAGTTGCACACATATACAGGTCAGGTTGCAAAACACAGTTTTTAGCTGCAACAACATCTTGAAAAAATACACAGAATACAATTTTATAAAACAAGAATAAATGTGATGCAACACCACACAACACCACACTGCAGCCCCAAATACATGTTATTATAATAATCACTAAAACCTGAGGCTTTATTAAAAAAAAGGGGATCATTTACATACATACCACCTAATTTCTATGTATTTACATATCTAACACAAGCTCCAACTTTTAGATTTACATCACCCAAAATTTTCATATCGCATCAAAAATAACATTCTCTTAAGTTTCATATAAAGTGAAATGCATTTTTTCATCCAGATGTAAAGTAAAATGAATCTAAAAATTAACGCTTAATCGATATGTAAATACGAAGAAATAAAGAGGTAGGTATGTAAATCTTAAGAAAAAAACACAAAGAAGCCCAAAATCAGGGTCAATTATAGCTGAAAATTTATTTCATACAGACGGCGTATGCAGAGATACATGAGCCGTCCTATCTACACTGTTGATCAGATCAAAGTTATATTTCGGTGAGCCCAAATTTTTTTTTTTTCTTTTAAAAAAGTTTTGATGAAAGCTCTGATCAAAGGTGGAGATCGGATGCATTCATCTCAGCATAAATCGTCCGTATGAAATAATTTTTCTAGTTGAACAACCTGAGAGCTATGAATAAACACGCTATCAATTTATTTATTTATTAATTAATTTTATGATGTGTAAAATTATGCATGTATTATTCATTGAAAGTGATTGTCTGGTTATGATTCATCATCACATTAACATTTCAAAAAGTATGAATACATTAGAATTATCATATTTGAATTAGAGATTACAATAGTTTAGGTTCCCTAATGAAAATTATTATTAATGTTAATGACATATCAAGGGGTGTTAATAAAACTCTTTCTTAAGAAATCTCAATTTTGTTTGAAATTAAGATTTATATTTCTTTCATGAAAAAATCCATGAAAAATAAGATAGAAAGAGAGGATAAGGCGTGCTAAAACTAAAAGATGTAATTTGCATGTGGATCTATGATATGATAAGGGATATGAATGAGCTTTCAGGATGGGAGAGGTATAGGCATGGAATCATGAATAAAATAGTATGTGTCTTAAGTAAAGGATCATTCTCTTTATAAGAGGCCTTTAGAGTTAATATTGAGAGATTTTCTTGACATAATGACATAATATAATGAAATCTAAAAAAGACAATCAAAAAATGGAACAATATCATCAAACACAAGCACACTACAAAAAAAAAGCACTAAAGCTGACGACAAACCGACGGTCTAAACTTACGTTTGTAAAAAATGTTCTATTTTCCGGCGATTTTACGAAGGTTTATGTTTAGGGAGGTCATGTCACGTTTCAACTGTAAATTGTTTCCGACGAATTTTTGTTATTACCGACGCATTTTACCGTCAATTATAGACAATAATAACCGACAGTCTTATGTTGTCGATTATTTACGAACTCGTCATTTGGCGGGGTGTTAATCAACGAGGTTTTTAATCAAACAACATAAAATGTTATCGGTATAATGTTGATAACCGATAGATATTATGTCATTTGTAAGCTGTTAGAAAGAATCATTTTTACCACTAGAATCATGACGCCCCCAGTCTTGCCTTAATCCTTTCTTTCTCTCGGTCTCGGTCTCTCCCTGTGCCCTAATCTTCCCCTCCCCTCTCCCAACAACTCCAGCGCTCTAGCGACCGCCCCTCTGGCGACCCCACCTTCGGCGACTTGACCGTTCTGACGCTCACTTGTATGGCCAGTCGTCCTTTTGCTTTAGTTATTGATGCTCTTACTAGACATTTACTTGAGAATGTTTTTTGGTTTATGATTTTTGCAATTGATATCCTTCTTGTGGATGAGACTAGAGGGTGTTTGACGACATATACGGCTTGAGTTAAATAAGAGTTACTAAATCAGATAAATCCAAATTTATTAAATCTAAATATTATTAAATCTGAAATAATGTTTGATTCAATTAAGGTTAAATCTAGGTAAATCCATTTGTGTGTTGGGGTTGTTTGGTACATTATTTATGTAGGATTTGAGTTAAATCATGTCAAACTACAAAAAATGCCTCCGTAAATCTTACAGGTTCTTAAATCTCGTTTTTGCTCCATTTTGCCTTAAATGTGAGATTTACCAAATCTCTTAAGAAGCAGAATTTGCAAGATTTATTTACGGGATTTAGAGAAGTTGAAGCTTGTGGGACAATTTAAGTTGTTTAACATAATGAGGTATTTGGTTCAATTAATGTTAAATCCAGTTAAGTTCATTTGAGGTGTTTGACATAAATCTATTTAAAATATTTTTTTGCGACGCTAAATCTGTTAAATCAAACTAATAAATTGATTTAGTAATCTTGATTTAATAAACAGAACAATTAAAATTGGATTTAACTAAACGGTGGATTTATCTAACTTATTTTTGGTGTTTGGTTGGATTTTAGTTAAATCTAACTTAAATCATGCTAAAAAGATCATACCAAACGCTCTCTTAATTTATGGAGGTCGACATTGGAGTCTAAAGGCCTTCATTTGAGTAGATCAAGATTTGAATACATGAAATGTAATTTTAGTGGTAGTCTATGGTGGCAGAGTTATAACTATGGGTGTTCAAATTATTTAAATGTGTGACGTTTTAGGTAGATCGGGTCTCTTGTTCAAAGTTTAGGTGATATAGATGGGGATGTGATTAGTAGATTTCAAGTTGGTTGGTTGAGGTGGAAGAATGCAGAAAGTACTGCTTAGACTTGAAGGAAAATTTTATAAGATGGTGGTAAGGCCCGCAATGTTCTATGGCGCAGAATATTGGTCTTTAGATTAAGGGATTGTTTAGTTAAAAACAAGATTTAGTTTGGATGAGTTTTATCAAATCCTTCAAATTTGGAATTATTAAATCTAGAGGTACGTGCCAAATTCAGAATAAGATTTAGTTTGAAAAAATGATAATCGCTCGAAAATTAATTTTAAGTTTGACTCGCACATGAAACTCGAGCTGAAATAAACACACCGAGGTACGAGCCAAATTTTTGGATCATATTTATTTGGAACCTGCATCACAGCGGCTCTATGTCTAATCGTTTAACTTCTTATTATTGTTAGTTTTATTGAAAATCATTAAACGGTCGAACATTAACTCGTAATATTAAGGCGTGTCCTTTTAATAGTGTGTGCCACTGTAGCTACACCAGCCCTCTCACAGTTATATTTGTTTCATATTTTATTTCTAAGTGAAAAGTCAATCACAAACCTCATACGAATCACTTGCTTTACACTTGTAGAGAAAATGTGAATGAAATATACTTGTGAATGAGTTGGTGTAGCTATGGTGAAAAATAAGATTAGGGATAAAATATTGATGAATATTAGTCAATTATTGATCTTTGATAGCACTAACGGCCACAGTCAGCTGTTAACGTTCTGATTTCAACCTTAACCGTTGCCGACTCTATGGAAATCCAAAGAAAAATTGAAATTAGTCAAGTTTCGAGTGGTAAGTAATGTTTCTTATTAAGAAAAAGTAATTCCAACGAATTATTTAGTCTTCATGACGTCTTTTTCTAATATGACATGCAACTGTTGCTACTCCAACCCTATAACGGGCACATTTGTTTCATATTTTGTTTATAACGGTAAAACCAATCATGAAACTAAGCGTTCTCATCATCGTAGCCTCTTAAGAGATTGACCGCACACCTTAAAATATGTTCTTAGAAGAAAATATTTTATATGATGTAAAAGTTTTTACTGTATCGTCCAATACAAGCCTAATTTCCACAGTAAGAAGGAAATTCACGTCGAAATATATTTTATTTGTTCCAAGATGGAAATTTACATTAAAATCTAAATTCCATAGTCATAATTCCCATTTTGGCAATGTAATTTAGATTTTGAAGTGAATTCTCATTTTAGAACTAACAACTTAGATTGATTTTGATGTGAATTTTCATTTTGACTGTGAAAATTAGACTTTGCACTTGAGGATACAGTGAATACTCTTACATCATATGAACCATCTTATTCTAAAAGCATATTTTTAGGTGTGTAGTCAATCGCGTATGGAGTTTGTGGCGTTGAGTATGCTTAATGATGTGATTGCCTTTCCATTTGAAAAATAAAATGCGAAAGAAATAAACTCGTACAAGTTTTAATGTAGCTATGGTGATAGAGAATATAAGATCTGAAAATTAGATATACTACAAGTCAGATTGTTTGACATTTTAGTAATGTTTGTTACGTTGAAGATCATTAGTTGAACATTGATTCTCAGTCCATTAGGATGACTCCCTTTAATATTGTATGCCACTTACACTAGCCTTCGCATAGATATTTTTATCATATTTTGTCTTCGAGTGAAGAGTCAATCATAAACCTAAGCATCCTCTTCCAAGTAACTTTTAACTAGACTCTTAAAACATCTTGTGAAAGTGGTCTAGTAATAGTAAGAGTTGTTGAGACAAGAAGAATACTTAGGTGGATAAGTGGCTTTACACTTGCAGAGAAAATGTGAAAAAATTATTCTCGTGAAAGGGTTGTTGTAGATAAATGTTCGTAAATAATCAGTTATCGATAGCCCTAACAACCTCAACAGATTGTTAAAGTTATGACTTCAAAGTTGTTTAAAATGTTCACTCATTTTAAAATGTGTTGGTTATTGTCAGGTTTCAACACCTTTTATTACCAACCATCCAGTAGATCTACTAAAATAATTAAATACAGTGTGTTCAGCTGAATGTATTTTATAATGTGTTTATTATTTTCTTATTTAAAGGTACATATGGATATTTATACATCGAGATTGTGGATGTACAACAACTTTATCCGGATAAAAAAAGGGATCACTCAGAAGTTTTTGATATTGTCGAGGAATTTGTGGTAATTGCTTCTCAAAAGTTGGTTTACCTACCTAAGGGTAGGTTTGTGTGCCCATGTTATAAACACTTAAATCAAGCACACCTAACACCTTGTGAAGTGAATTATGGTTTAAACCGTCAGATATTTTAGCTAGATTAGTGGATTTGGATTTCACATGGGGAGGTTGATCCTACAACATTCAGCTCTGTTTCTTTGATAAGTTATGATCCTCCACCAAGATTTGACTCAAGTAGATTTGAATAAATAATCTTTTAAGGAACATTACATCATTATGCAAGCCAAGCACAATTAGAAGATACACCAAATCCCGAGGCTCGGGCATTTTATGAAAGATAGAATATTGCTCAAAGGCCATTGCGGGATGGTTTCACATCTCATTTTGAGTTATATGTAGCTCTTAGAATGCTGAAAATCAAAATAGAGTACAACATGCACTGAGAGTGCTTCAATCAACTTGCAGGTCTGTTGAAAAACACTAATCCACCAAAAATTTTAGTTTCTAAAGATTTATACATAATGAAAAAGTTGGTCTCCAAGTTAGGGCTTAAAGCAAAGAAGATAGATTGTTGTGTAAACATATATATGCTATATCACAAGTGTGGTATGATGGAAACTCAATGCAAATTTTGTAATTCTCTTGTATGCAAATCTCAGAGCAGAAAAAGTAACAGACATAAGGAAGTTACGTTCAAGTGGCTCTTTTATCTACTAATTATTTCACATCTACATAGGTTATACGATTCTCTGTGTACTGCTCCACATATGACGTGGCATCAAAGCATATCAAGAGAAAACAACTCAACGAGTCATCCAACAGACTGGGAGGTGAGGAAATTTTTTTATTGCTAATATCCTAAGTTTGATGTGGATGCACGTAACATCTGGCTATGTTATGCACTGAAGGCTTCACACCGTACAATCATACCACATCATTCTACTCTTGTTGTTCGTTGATTGTTACACCATAAAATATGTCATCGGAGATGTGCATGAGAACCCCTTTTTTCTTCCTGACACTAGTTATATTTGGGCCTAGTAGCCCTAAAAGAAGGATTGATGTATATCTACAATCATTGATAGATGAGCTACAAATTCTTTGGAAAGCAGGTGTCATGACTTAAGACGTCTCCAAGAAACACAATTTCTTCATGAAAGCAACATTAATATGGATAATAAGTGATTTTCCTTTATATGGAATGTTATCTAGGTAGATCACCGCAAGAAAGTTAGCTTGCCTATATTGCATGAATTAATCTAAGACATTTAAGCATCAGCACGACAAGAAACATTCATTGTTTGATTGTCACCGTAAGTTTCTAGATGTTGAACATCCCTTCAGGAGAAATAGGAATGCATTCAAAAGAAACAAAATTAAGAAATTCTTGCCACCTCCAAGAATATCTAGGAAAGATATAATGTAAATTTTTAGTTATATTCTAAAGATTTATGTATGCCTTGATCTTATTTCACACCATCTACCTAGATTTGTTCACTCATAATTGGACAATATTCAAAAAGGTTAACTGATATGACTTGGACAAAACTATCTAGCTAGCTTAATTAAGACATGCCTGTTTAATTTATTAAAATTTGATCATAAAAAGAAAATAAATATTGATACTTTTTTTTTCAAAACAAATTTGAATATTTTTTTAAAGGTGTGTAAATATTTATAAATTTTACAAAAATTAAAATTTAAAAGCAAGTTTATCAAGATGATTAGTTTTACTTTAAGCATTAGTTAAGATGTGATGCTCTATATTATTTCATTCTTAAATAGTTGTATGTAATCTATATATGATGCAATGATTTCCATTAGCATATAACCTATCACATAATTATATTCTTCAATCTATCATATAACAATTGTTTAGTCTTGAAAATGAGCAAATTGTTTAGTCTTGAAAATGAGATCTAGAACCGTATAATTAATTAGTTCTATGTAAAACAACTTCAAATTCAAAAACATACTTTCAAGGTGAAATCAACTAAGTAAATTCATTGATCTTATAATTAGGAGTCAAGTATTTAAGTACAACTCAAACACTTATAAAATAGGTCAACGTGTAGGATAAAAAATATCTGAATAAATACAACTTATTTAAACAATTTGATTCTCTAGTGAATTTTGTTTACTAAAAAGAAATTGTTTAATGGGATTCAAATGTATTTGATATAAAACTAGAAACTTAAATTAAAATAGTATATCTAAGTAGAAGAATTCAGGTGAATATAATCCACCTCTTCAAATACTAGGTGTTTACTGAAAAAGAGCTGACTATGCCCATCATGTTTCTACTATGCCCTTCATGTCTCTACTTAGATAAATATGGCATGTCTAAGAAGTTGGAAAAGAGTCTAATATGTTGCAATCCATCTAGTTTCTAGAATATTGAGATAAATTAGATTTTTTTTTCAGGAAGATATTGAACAAGATTGATAACTTAAATCCAAAGATGAGTATAAATTTATTAAAATCTTATGCATGTATATTGTTTGGATGATAAATATGAGTTAAAAATAAAAATCACAAAATTATACTTCGGAAGCTTGATGATATATGTTATCAAAGTTGCTCCTTTGGATAGACTTGACAAGAAGGCTAGCCTTCATATTATCAAAGGGAGATGTTTTGAACCAAGTCTAAATATGTAGCCGGAGATATTGATTAACTTATTATGAATGATAGACTAATTAATATTAAGCTCATATTTGTAGTATTAAACAAAGCATTGAAATATTATGCTCATATGAATAATAGACTAATTAAATCATTTTAAGAAATTTTAAGACCTTAACAATAATTTGAATAATTTTTACCTACTAAATTATTAATTACCACTCACATAATAAACATTATCGCATCAAAGTATAATATATTGCGAAGAAGATGGAAACAACTTAAAAATAAATAAATAAAGATTTTTCAACTTTCCATAAGAGGGGAGAGCCATACATATTGCAATGGCTTTTTTCCCATTAGCCCTTTTCTTTTTTTGATATTATCCTTTGATTCTTTATCCATGACAGTGACACCCCTTGCTTGTTTAATATGCTATTTGCCTTAAAGGCATTTAAAAGATGTTAGTGATCTTGGTGCGTCTGCCATTGGGATGGTGAAAGTAACCCTCACTATGGAAAGGAGAAAGCTTTTTTTTTTTTCTTTTTTAGCTTTGATGTGCTTTTGAAGATTATTTTTACACATCATGAAATCATTTGAAAAATAGTAGAATAATAATAAAAATGGATAAAATAAAATAAAATTCAAATATGACTCTTCATTCTATTTAATTGATATGCTATGTCCTTTAATTAGAAGGCAACGTGTCGTTCTTCTGGATGTTGATAAAGTTAAATGTTATTCGTGAACTATCAGAAAAAGCATCAAATTGGTAAACGAAAGTGTAACCAGTAAAGTCAGTGATTCATGAGTCCGCTCAAGCTCTGCTCAATAGCTGGCTTCTGAACTCAGTGTAACGAGGTAATAAGCTAAATTTTAGCCAAACCCAACTCAACTCTTTAACTTATGGGTCAATTGTTTAAAACTATTAATATAAAATACATTTAAAAATATTAAAATCTAAGAATTTTAATATAAAGTTGTTTAAAATATTAAAAAGTTATATCTCACTTGTTTATATAAAATCACTTCTCAGTGCTTCTTCTCTATTTTTTTTATCATATATTGTTATTTTCTTATAGTAATTATATAAATCCAGACTGTTATCTCATTTATAATAAATGAACCCACGTGTGAGCTGACTCGAACTCGACTTGGCTCGTTCACACCTTCGTTGGCCAAAATACTTATCAGATAAGGTCGATTATGTTCCCATCTCTTCGTGACTTCACCTAACCTACCCTTCCTTCAACGAAAATTTAGGGTTTATGATTAATATCAACAAAGAATCTCCAAAGTCCTCTTCATTTTCCTCATCTCTCCTTAATCTTCCACTTTCATGTCAGAAAGCCAATCCAATAGGAAGCATGTTGTCGTTTGGTAAAATGAATAATTTAAAAAATAGAGTGAAAGCACATGAAATCTTCAACATACAATATGAGAAAGTGTTGCTGTTTTCTCTTTTCTTTTGTATGCGTTAGATGTCACGTCATGGTGGAGGAGGTATTATTTATTTATTTATTTATTTATTTGTTTTTAAAAAGTGACGATTGCATGCCAACTATACCATTTGTTAATTTATAGCGTGGAAGATGATAAGCTTTTAATTTCTTCTATAAAGATTCTCTTGTATGGATGGATGAATTGTTTCAAGAATATTGTAAATATAAAAGTTTATGATTATTTTGATGCATATTTGCTTTGAAATTATTATGAAATTAAAAAAAAAAAAAGTTTTTGAAGGGTATTTAGTATGATAGATTTATTTTCATAAGAAAAGAAAAAAATTTTTCTTATAGCTTTGATTATCAAGCTTGGTCATGCAGTGGAGGGACTATTATGTTCGGCAATCGTTTTTCTGAATGATGGTCCAGATTAGCCATCCTGCAATGCACAGCGGCTTGATCAGATTCGGACCATCGTTCAGATGTGCAGTTGAGTCCAAATTCACTGCAAAGTAAGAAATGTTAATCAAAATTTCTGTCTGTGCTTCTCCACTGAGCTGAAGAATTAGTGAGAAAATTGATGATCTCTTGATAATAAGTTTTGTGGATATGAAATTAGAGTGCTCATGATTAAGAATATCATAACAGGTTAGGGTCGAATTGATCGTACTAGAGTTTGGATGTGTGATTAGTCGTATGTAATAATTTCTCCAATCATAGACACTCTGCATGAGCATTTCTAAAAAATAATAAGAAAAAATCTCACAATTTATTCATATTTAGAAACATAACAACTAAAATTTCATATTTATATATCATTAAATCCTCCACCATCACTAAAGGCCCCCCAAAAATTTTTTGCATAATGCAAGTAGCACTGCAAAAATCCATGAGAACTGGAAGTTTAAGTAGGAAACCGACGAATTGGCAAACTAAGCTTCATTTTCAAATTCTTTATTGCGACCATGTTTTATTTCATCTAAATATTTTGATCATGCAAAACCAATATCCCAAGAAAAGAAAGGAGCGAGAAGAATTTAGCATGAATCTCAATGTATTTTTTTAGTAGTAAATGTTTCGTGTTCAAATTAATGGTCCTCCAAGGGTGTTTAACAGGTTTAGCTTCAAACTGGTTGTCTCGATAAGATGGAAGTAGATGATACTAAAATTGATCTAATATGAGTCTAATTGACCAAATCAAGTCATTACAGCACATTTGAGGGCTTCAGATCGTTAATTAAATGAGCAAATGAATTACAAATTTGACATATTTATGATAAAATAGAACATCTCGATGAGGAAAATCTAATGAGCCCACGATTAGTCAATTCCAAGGTCAATAATATTTTCAAACCATAAGTAGATCTTAATAATTAAGAGAGATAGATGTGGGTTTTTCGATCATGTGGTTGCGAAAATTATTTGTCAGAGGGTCAAAATGCCCCTCCCTCAAAGATTATAAATAGGCCGGGACGAGTAGAATTTCAATGTTATTCGAGATTGAAGACTCGATGATAACTTCCAACACCCATAGTCGTTGGCCATCAGCTGTCGTCAACCAATGATGGCTCGTCGTCGTTGGTCACCTCTGCTTACTAAAATCATATCCCAATCATGATTGTATGGCATAACACAATATAAAGGGCTCAACGATAACTTATAACCTTCGTAGCCCCTGCTCGACGGTCATCGTCAACCACAATAGACCGCCCTTGCTCTTCCTTGTTGATGAGTAGAATTTCAATGTTATTCGAGATTGAAGACTCGATGATAACTTTCAACACCCATAGTCGCCGACCATCAGCTGTTTTCAACCAATGACGGCTCGCCGTCGGTCACTCCTTCTCGCTGTCTCTGGTGACCTCTGCTTACTAAAATCATATCCCAATAATCATTGTATGGCATAACACAATGTTAAGGGCTCAACGATAACTTATAATCTTCGTAGCTCCTGCTCGACGGTCGTCGTCAACCACAACAGACCGCCCTGGCTCTTCCTTGTTGATGACCCCTGCTTGCTAATGTTGTATCCCAAAAACAATTGTATCACATAACAAAATATTGAAGACTCGTTGATAACTTCTTGCCTTCGTAGCTGCCAATCGTCGTCAACCATCGATGGTCATCACCATCTATCGCCCTCGATCACTAGCTATCATCCATTAGTGACTACTGCTTACAACTGTCGTAGTTAGAATATGGTAGTTATTCCTGAAACATATTTTTCCTTGCATCATATACTGGCAAGTGTTATCTTTTGTGTAATATAATAAAACTGAGAAAAGGATTGCAACAACCAACCATAATTTATGGGGCCAACTACGGCTCTGTGCCAACTCTACTACTACAGTCATAAATTATAGCCTCTGTGACTAACTGATGTTAATATAGCCAGCAACCAGAGTCTATGTGGACAATCGCTATTAATACCGACCTTTGTGGATAACTAACGTTATTGTAGCCACCAACTACAACATAAATCAACTATGACTTAAGCGGCTAGCTACGACCTATGTGACCAAAAACTACTACAACTATCAACTATGACATATGTGACTAACAACGACCTGTGTGGTTAACTGTTACTATAGTTTTCAACTATATATTTGTGACTAATTATGGCTAATATAATTTGACTATATTATTGTACATCTGCAATTATAAGCTTTGAAATTACATTATCTCTAATTTATGAGAAGATTGAATCTATGTACTTACAATCACGTAGTGAATTATATTAATTAGACTAGGCTTTGTAATTTTCTCTCTTTCTGGGTTTTTCTATATAAAAATTCTTGTCTCTTTCTGAGACTTTTTTTTTATATGTGTGTCTGTTGGACCTTTGTTCAACACAATGAAATTAAATTATTACTTTGTTATTGTGAATTTTTTGAAACAAAATATTTTTATAAATTATTTTAAGAGTGGAATTAATCTTAATCCTTTTCAAATGATAAAATTATCTTATGAGTGCAATAAATTTTCTACAATAATAATCCATCTTAAATAGATGAGTAGAAAAAAAACAAAAACCTGATTAAACCTACAATCTTCATCTAATTCTTTTTTTAAAAAAACCTTAATAGACCGAGATTGATTAGCTTAAAAAGAAAACTTAGCTTCATCTTTGTACATCAAAAATGACCAAATGGATCCCGAGGAGTTCTAAGGGTCAAGAAGGAAGGATGAAAGCTAACCAAACTAGAAGATGGGGGAAAAAATATTATCTGAGCTTGAACAGATTGGGCTATAACTAGAAAAGTAAGCATCTGAGCTAACCACCACCAAAAAGTCGAGTGAAAGTATCAACCTACTTCTGAATGGATCTGACCTAAGAAAAGAATCCAGTTTATCGCCATCCCATGAATGCCCTCGATATTCTTCATCAGAGACCAAGAGTTGATAATGCAATAGAGCCTAACAATCATTTTTTTAAGAGCCGCCTCATTGAGGAATGAGCTATCTATTTGGTTACGGTACTTTACTCTCTACTTGATAGCCTAGGCTTGTTTTGTCGATATGAGCCCCTCATTCAAGGATCGGGGTTGATAGTCAAACTAGATCCTCCTATCGATAAAACCTAGCTAATCGAGTCGGTCCTGTAGACTTGAAGATAATCAAGTCTAGCCAGTCGACTACATCGACTCAGCCTAGTCGACCAAACCGCCTTATCGAGTCGAAGTCATGCTAGCTCAACTGGTTGAGTCATGGAGCAGCCGAGTAATAGACTCACATGTGTAAAATATCTATAATACTTTGTATATCCCCCATTAAAGAAGAGACTAAAATATAATATCACATATTGCAACAACTTCTCGATTACCCTCTTCTCTATAAATAGGGACAAGAAAAAGACCATTTTATGAGAAAGAGAATTGTTTTGTTTTCTCTCTCCATCTCTCCCTCTATTCTCTTACGCTCAAACACTTATGGTGTGATTCACAGATAAATCAGGATGCAACAATCTTTAAATATCACGTACATGGCTTTCATGACCTCTTAATTTTAGATCTATCCATCTCCCTTCTAAAACCTTAGTTTTGCCACACGAGATCAGATAAGGCAAAACAGGATCCCACAATCTTCATAAATATGTGCCATCTTGCAAGGAGCAAATTAACTCAACAGTTGCAACCCAACCAATTGAAGCAAAGGACACGAGATCAATAAGGCAAATCTACCTGGAAGCAAGAACTAAAGCGTCAATTCCCCATGGCTTAATTTATGATATAAACATTTAATTTTATTTGATTATAGGGCATTTACTCACACACAATTCTTATATATTTATGTATTTAAACACCTAAATTTTCATTTGTATATAAACGACTTAAATCTTTAATATTATATAAAACATTATAATTATTATTAACTTTTAAAATTCAAATTTATTAGAACTATTCACTCATAAGTAATTCATTTAAAATTATAATGTTGTTTTAAGGCATAGTGCGATATAAATTTAGATTTTTGAAGATTAAATATTAACATCATAAGAGAATGGTTTAACTCATTGTAATAAATGTTTTTAAGCACAATAAGGAGATCATGATCTGCTTCCTTGAAATATTTCTGCTTAAAAATAATCAATTATTTGAGCACAGTATGGAGAATTAAGAGAAATATTTGCGTACGTCTAACGTACGTAGAGCTGCGTACGTCGGTAGGTTATTGGGAGGGTATGGAGGGTTATATCTGCGTTATACCCCTATTACTTTTCTGTAACTTACATGTAACCTACCTGTAACTTATAAATATATGAAAACTTATTAGTTACAGATAGATTACAGGGAGGTTACAGAAGGTATAACACAGATATAACCTCAATACCCTCCCTGTAACCTACCGACGTACGCAACTCTGCATAATTTAGACGTACGCAAATATTTCTCAAAAATTAGACACTTAAATATTTCTATTATCGATTCCTTTTAAATCCAAATTATATAATGAACAAAAAATATATGATTCATATTTATATTTATCTAAAAATAGAATTATCTCTATCGACGGCTTCTTCAAAATTGAGAAAGCCCACCATAGCTTTTAAAAAGCAAAGCCCACAAAATAACTGGGCTTTTAAACACTAATTTTAGATGAAGGAAATGCTATAAAATTATTTTCATCTATCATATCCACATTTCTAGAAAAGTATGATTATGTTTTTTTTTATATATATAATGATTATATATTTCAATAAAATCTTAATCTTTACCTTGGTTTGCATTAGAAGTTTCTTATTTTCTTTAAGTATTTAATGTGCTATAATTTGCCGTGAATTTCACTAATTTTATTCGTTCTTAATTAAGAAGAGTTCACTGTAAAAATAAATCTTTTAAAGGATCATTAGAATTATCTATTTGTTTGGAATCTCTCTATCTTTCTACATTTTCAAAGCATGAGTTGAGAATAGAAGCATGAAAATTAGTATCAACCACATGCATAAATATAGGATTAAGCTTCTCTTCCAATTTAAAATTCATTTATTTCTCTTCATCATCCATCATGCATCACTTGTCTTCCTTTTTGAATCCCAATTCAATTTATTAGACCCTTTCCCTAACTTCTTTAATATTTTTTTTTATCTTCTTTTAGTTTATCTATTAATTCCATAGTTGTATTTTATCATATTAATATCCATATATTTTCTTAGTAGTGATGTGTGCTAAAAGATTTGTAGCGGTAGAATAATGGATTATCGTCTTAGCGTTGCACGAGAATTCAACACACATTCAGATGAAAGAAAAAATTCAATAGAGACTCTAGAAGTTTTTACTTAGAAACCCCGTAAAGCTAAAAAGCATAAGGTCTAGCTCAACTGAAGAGGTCCATTATAGATTGAAGATTACAAGTACAGTCCCTTGCCTCAAAGACTGGAAATGGTTAGACAATCTTTCGAGCTATGAAGTCAGTATGCGGCTAAACATGAAGAAGTGAGCAGCGACAAATGCTAATCGACGATGGTCGACTAGTGATGGTCGGCGACAGTTGGCAATTATTGGTCAGCAGCAATCGGTGAATGGTGTTCAACGGGCGGGCGGGAACTGGTGGTCGACGATGAGTTGATGCTGGACTCCAACTCCTTCTCTAAGTTTCATTCATCTTCAAGATTCAAACCCCCTCCCTCTTTCATGAGAGAGGCAAGTCTCGATTTATAAAGTTCAAGGTGCAATTAATGAAGAAATATAAAACAAATTGATAAAACAACTCTAAGAGCTCCTCTTTATTAGATGTCGTTCGATAGACATTTGAGTGCTTTAAGAGTGTCAGAATTGAACGATCTAGGACTTATTGGATTCGTCTTGTTAAAACAGTCGATTCAATCATGAGCTCACAAGACTCGACATTTGTTTGACCCTCCAAATATGTCTGAGAAGCTTTTAAAAGAGATTTAATGGCTTGATCTAAGCTTGATTTTATTCAGATTGGGCCAATTTTGATATCATTGAGTACATCTCAACAAATAAGTCAATTTAACTGTAGTTTGTCGAAACCATAGTTCTGGTTGACTTTTAATTGAAGTTTAAATATTTCTTATTCAAAAGATTGTCTTGAGATCCATGTCATGCCTCATGATTCGTGTTGAATGTTGAAAATTTGTTTATGGCGTATCAAGAAGTTCTTTTTAAATTTTATTTTGTGCTCGACCCTAAAATGTGGTGTTAAATAGTTGTCTAGGTCATTATCTTTTATGGAGAGACCATAATTAATTAGCCTTACATCCTGCTCTCATGTTGTAGATACTTTCCCTGTCTCTTGGTTAATCATTGCATAGACCAATTGGTATATTATATATTTATGATTTTCTTAGAGTCATAAAATATTTAAAAAATTATAGATGTGCCCTTATTTTTCATAGGTTCTCTCATAAAAATATTATAGATTTTAAATAATAGGAAAATAATAAACATGAATAATAATAAAAAGTCATTAGTCTATTATTAAAATATGATGTGAATCGTTTGATGAAATATTTAAAACTTATACAAATTTTTTTATAAAACAAATTAACTAGTTTTCAATATAACATGATCAATTTATTTAAATCAAATTAACAAATCCATTACGTCGTGTTGACCTCATTTTTGGTAAGGTCTATGTCTCCCATTCTAGCTCATTCTTAGAGCCTAGGATTTAACCTTAAGTACTCCTTACTGACCACTCTACAAGATTGTTCAAGATTGATACCTAAATTAGAATCGAAAACAAACTTTACTGCTCATAGTTTTGAAATGTATCTTATTTTGATACTTAATGCATAATTTTTTATGTTGAGTTGATCATGATTTATTTTTTGAAAACTGTTGGTTTCTTGAAATGAGAAAGAAGAGAACACTTAAGAGAATTGTTGTTGATTGAAGGCATACATCTTTTGTGTAGCCTTACAAGATTTTAAACTTTGAGCTAATAACAAACTTCCAAGAAAAAGGCCTAAAAATTAGTCAAAAAAAATAACTAGAAACAAAATCAAGAAAAATAGCAACTAACTCCTAAGATTAAGGAACAAACTTGACTCGATTGAACCTAGACTCAATAGTCTTAAACATGTATTCCAACACTCCTTGCTTTAGGAGTTGTGAACACCAAATTTCTGCCTTAGAAACTCAAACTTGCTTATTGAAAGTGACTTTGTAAACAATTTTGCCAACTGATCTTTAGATTTGCAGTAAACCAGAGTCACAAATTCTTCTTTCTGCACTTCTCTTAGAGAAAATAACTTGATATTGAAATGCTTAGTTTTCCCATTGAAACACAAGATTATGGGAAATGTAAATGATAATTTGGTTGTCAACAAAAATCTCAGTGCTTTCTTTCTGCTCCAGATTGAGATCCATTAAAATTTTCCTTAGGTTGTTGTCATTCTTCCTCTAGGGAGAATCATCATCCAAGTCGTCGGTGAAAGGGTAGCTTAGCAGCTTCTTAGGGAGCGGTGAATTGTAGTCTGATTTAAGAGAGCCCGTCCTCTCAACTATTCTGCCATTGTTCCCTAGTGTGAGAACTGTTGCAGCTGCTTCAACTGCATTTCTCCATTGATCTGGCTGTTCCTTAAGCCTCCTCATCTCAGCCCCCATCTCTGATTGCACTGCCTGAGCAGCCTCAAGCTGCTACAAAATCTTTGTTGCCTTCTTATTATTCTTTTCAGCCTCCCCATTGACAACACCTAGTCTCATCGGTACTTCTTGTTCTGCAGCTTTTACTCTCTCAACATCCAATATAGCTATAACATAATTCTCTTGATGCTTCCTGTCTCTCTTGAGCTCTGATTTTAGTTGTTCATTCTCATCCATAATGCTTTGCAGCTGTGTCTCCTTATCCAAGTGGTTTGCTTTCAGTTCTGTGACTTCAGTAGTAGTCTTTATCAGTCTCATCTCCGAATTAAATTGGCTCATCATTGTCTTATCCATTTCATCTTTCAATTCGTCATTCATTCACAACATGGCTGGACAACATGGCTGATTCACAACATGGCTGGGAGTTCTATTTCCATACTCAAAAGGCGAGCTTTCAACTCTAAATGCTCTGCAATTGTTTTCTATAAGGTTGACTCTAGTTCTAATTCTCTCAGTCTTGCATCAACTTTCACATGCTCAACCATCTCAATTGCTGATTGAATCTTCATAGTGCTTTTAATTTGTTCCTCATTAATTTGTTCCTTTTTAATTTGTTCCTCATGCATTGGATTGAGTGAAAAACTCCTCTCTGTCATCTTAACTTCAAACATCTTTTGGCTCGTAGCATCCTCTATCACACAGAAATTCTCCATGAACATCACTTTGAATCTCTTTTCTACTAATTGACCAACACTGAGCAAGTTTTGATCAATATTTGATACATAGAGAACATCGGTGATCAACCTGGTTCCTGAACAACTTGCAATGGCTACGGTGTCCATTCCTTTAACTGCAATATATTCACCATTCCCAATTCTGACCTTCTTGGACTCAGTGCTCTTCAATTCCTTGAACAACTCCTTGTCATGTGTCATATGATCAGTGCATCCACTATCAATGAGCAAGTATTCACTTGTTCTATAACTCATGAAACAAGTTGCAATGAAAAATTGGTCATCTTCTTTTTGATCTGCCACTTGTTCTTCATCTCCTTGCTGCTGATCTTTATTTTTGCAAATGACAGCTTCATGTCTCATTTGATTGCACTTGTTGCACTTTGGATCTGGTCTTCTCCAGCATTTGAAAGGAGGGTGACCTTTCTTGCCACAATGTTGACATGGAAGGTAATCTTTCTTTACTCCTGATCTTTTCTTTTCAGTTTTGCTTCTGTTCTCAGGTGCAAAGCTTTGTCCACTTGTAGCTTGAAACATCTTGTTCTTGGGCCACCTATTCTTTTCATCATCTTGATGCTTGACTGGTAGAGCTCTCTTGACGACTGGTAGAGCTCTTTTGACCGCTCTTTCTTGCCTCATTACACGCCTCTGGCCTTATGCTTGTAAATCACTTAAGAGTTCTGTCAAAGCAACCTTTGACAGATCCTTCGTGTTTTCTAAGGTGGTGATGGTAGCCTTAAATCTTTCGGGCACCGTTATAAGGATTTTCTAAACAATCCTTGAATCTTCCAGAGAAGATCCCAATTCAGCCTCCTTCATCTTTTGCAATTCAAAGTCACAAACCAAGTTTAACACCAACATCCCTCGAATTCTTTCATCTCCTTCATACTCATATTTGAGATAATCCCAAATCCCCTTTGTCGTTTTCAACAACATGATGAGAGTGAAGATCATGGAGGAAACTGCAGCAAACAGGCAAGCTTTTGCCTTGGACTTCTTTGTCTTCTTCCACTGCTTCCTAGTCCAGGTATGTCTCCATGCGGACTGCACAGATCTGGTAGTTGTCTCCATCCAATTCTGGTGGAGCAACTGAGGAAAAACTAGCTTCGATCTCCATTGCCGCTCAAAGTCATGCACAGGTCCCGTAAGAAGAGAGCTCTGATACCAAATTGTTAGTTTCTTGAAATGAGAAAGAAGAAAAAACTTAAGAGAATTGTTATTGACTGAAGGAAAAATTAAAACCACACACCTTTTGTGTAGCTTTACAAGATTTTAAACTTTGAGCTAATAACAAACTTCCAAGAAAAATACCTAAAAATCAGCCAAGAAATAATAAGAAACAAAATCAAGAAAAATAACAACTAACTCCTAAGATTAAAGAACAAACTTGACTCAATTAAACTTAAACTCAATAATCAATTCTAAGCATGTATTCCAACAAAAACTAAGCGTTGAATGGCCTTTAGATTCTTGATATACTATTAGGGAAACCATTAAACTTCAAGATTTAACAACATATCTTAACTATTCCTTAAATATATATATATATAAAACGCATATAAGTTAAAGAACAAAACCCAACCTAAAACTAATGTATGTTGAAAGGCACTTCTAGTTAAAACAAAGTAAACCGGGGCCTAAATGACATAAACCAAAACATATTTAAAATCAAAACCAAAATCTAAATCAAAACCAATTTGGCCCCTCGATTCCACCTAAACTCCGCTTAAAATCAGCACATAACCTGTTAACAAATATTGCATCAAACTTGTTCAAAACTTGTTCTTAAATAGCCTCTAGATCAGCCCTTAAAGGTTGCCAAAATCTTCTCTGAATCTTGCCAATATATTGTCTTAAGATTTACTCAAATTTTGCTTAAACCTGCTACCAAGTCAAACTTGGAACTACTTGGCTGATTAGATTTAGCTGACTTTGGGTCGATGGGATAAACTTGGTTGATTGAGCTCAATTGGTGTTGTCTTTATAGAATTGATGAAACATATTTTGTGAAATTGGATCTTCCTTTGGATTAGGTCTGTCAGATGATTATGCTTATCGCATCAAGTCGACGTTCCAGTAGCAATTGGCTTGGATTAGATGACACGTGCTTAAATCATTATCTTTATCTGTATGATGACTCAGTCGAATTTGGCCTCATTGGCTTGGCCCTTTCAATCAGGTGGCCTCCAAGCCTACATAATGCATCACAAACTATCCCCATTCAGAATGGCATCACCTGTAAATATCATAAAATGCAAGTCCATTTTCTCTCTACCCACGAAACGGCCGCATACAGTTAACTTAACGACAAGACTGAAGAAATCTGCGTCGCCGCAGCCAGCCCTCTCCGCATCCGAAATCCCAATCCGCTCATTCACCGGCTCTACCGACACGTGGCGAGCATCAACGAATCCTCCCGAACCGGCACATAAATGGCTTCCCTTCCCAAGACCCGCCAGCCGGTCGTTCTCCCTGCCACCTGATTCTGAGCTCTGACCACTGAAGACTGATTACTGAACCCGGGAGCAGCATAACCGTCCGGTTCACCCTAGCCCCTGTCTCCCACCCCGAACCGGTCCAACCCAGTACTACCCCTGAATCTGACTGATTCCCCCAGCCGGCCCCCCACCCACCCTCCGGTCCAGCTCTTTGACCGAGAAGCCCGTGACCGGCTTGATTCGGCCCGGCGAAACGTGCCCGTCACTCAGGCCCATGACGTGACATGTGAAGTTGGGCCGGGCGCGGCGATCGAAACACAGGGAATGCGGGCCATTAAGGGGGTGACATGTCAGCAGAAATGACAGCGTTGGTTCGCTCTCAGGTGGACGGAGCCGGAAGAGGAAACCGCCAGTGGGAGCAGGAAGGGCTACATGAGGCCGTACGAGAGTGGGAGCAGAGAAGTGGTTTGAGGGAGGAGAAGGATGTGACCGAGTTTACTGCAGGGCCGACAGCGGCGTGCTGCTCCCGCTTCAGACCGCAGCTTCCTTCGTCGCCTTACTCTTCTCTTTCTATCTACTTGTTGCTTGTCAGGAGATTCCAAATGGTAGAAGACAAAACATAGAGTAGAGATCTATACATCTATTATATATGCCTCTTTGAATTTATTACACTAAATATATTAAATGTGGCATTTACATACATACCACACAATTCTTTGTGTTTACATGCACCTATAGTTTCATATTTATATGCAGATCTTTAGTATCGAGCAAAAACATCGGAGTTACTACTGTTTTTTAAACATAAAACATATATGACTGCTTTAAAAAAAATTAAGTAAACTGAGAATTGCATCCTTTTTGAGAGGTCCATCAATGGCATCGCAATTAAAGTGTACTTTGAGATTAACCAATGCTAACAATCTATAAGGCTCGTCATCCCCATATCTAGTGAATGTTGACATGAATCAGCCATTGTATAGTAATTGATGTATTATATATCAGGGTTGGGCATCACAGCATGATCATGTACAATATCCCTCTAGTACTTAATATAGTCTTTCAAAAAAGCAAAAATAGAATTGGACAAATAGTTGATAATTTTTTTAAATAAGGGCCAAAATCAAATGCTCTTAATGTGTTGGAAGTGATTTGCAGAATACTAAAAATATCATAGAAAATGTTAAACTTTCAATATCTATATATATATATATATATATATGATGCGTGCTAGAAGATTCGCGGCAGTAGAGTAATGGATTATCATCTTAGCGTTGTACGAGGATTCGGCACACACTCAGATGAAAGTGAAATAACTAGTAATGACACCAGAAGTTTTTACGTGGAAAACCCGTAAAGGAAAAAAACCACAGGTTCTGACCCAATAATAAAAATTCACTATATGTTGATGATTCAGCGGCCCGTTGTCCCACATACAAGAAAGGGTTACTAGATTTCCAGATTGTTGCGTCGTCTGACGGTGTCCGATCAACGATAGTCGGTGATGATCGATGGTGGATGACAGTCAGCGATGATCTACATTGATCGATGATGGTCGGCGGTGGTCGACGGTGGTCGCCGACGATCGATGGTGGTTGACGGATGTCAGCAGTGGTCGACGACAGTCGATGACGGTCGGCGGTGGTCGATGGAGGTCGGCGGTGATCGGCGGTGATCGGCGGTAATCGACGGTTGTCGACGGTGTTCGACAGAGGTCGGCGATGGTTGTCGACGGTGTTCGACACAGGTCGGCGATGGTCGCCGACGATCGGTGGTGGTCGACGAAGGTCGATGATGGCATGAATGATGTTGGACTTAAGCTCTTTCTCAAAGCCTCAAATTCTGTCTATATCCCCCTCCTTCATGTTTAATGTGAGGGGTGTGGCTCTATTTATATTGTTTTGAGTGCAATTAATAAAGAAATATGAATCATTTTGATCGGACGGTCCGGAGAGCTTCCCTTGATCAGATGACGTTTGATGGACATTTGAGTGCCTTAACGATGTTGTAATTGAGCAATGTTGGGCTCGTTGGATTCATCTTGTCGAGACGCTCGATTCGACTATGAACTCGCTAGATTCAACATTCGTTTGACCTTTTAAATGCCTCCGGAAATCCTCTAAGAATGGTTTAATGATTTGATCCGGGCTTGATTTGATTCTGATTGGACTGACTTTCTTCTCATTAGGTCTGTTTCATAGAGTCAATCAGTTTGACTATAAGTTTGTTGAAATCGGAGCTCTGGATGACTCTTAATCGAAGTTTGATTGTTTTTTGTTCAAAAAATTACACTGAGATTCGTGCTTGCTGATGAAAATATGTTGGTGATGTATCAGTTGCCCCTCTGTTTTCGAGCGAATCCAATTTCATCCTTCAAAAATATCCAAATTTGGTGATGTATCAGTTGCCCCCCTCAACGCACCGCCCCAACACGTCGTCGCGATGCCTCGCCTCAACCCACCGCCGCGTCGCGCCACAGCTTTTCCCGGCAACTCTTCATCGCAATGTTTCACCTTAACACTTCTCCGCAACACCTCGACCCACCGCCGCAACACGTTGTCGCAGCACGCCTCCGCCACATTTCGCCGTGACGACTGGCCTCGATCCACCGCAACGTTTCGCCCCAACTTTTCGCCGCAACTCTGTACCGCAACACTTCGCAGCAACGTTTCGCCGTAACTTTTCGCCACAACGTTTCGCCGTAACTTTTCGCCACAATGTTTCGTCGCAACACTTCGCCATAACGTTTTTTCCGCAACACTTCGTGTTGAGAAAAATTAGGGCGAAGAAAACAGTAACGACACAAATCCAGAAGAACACAGAGATTTAACGAGGTTCGGCAAAGATGCCTACGTCTTCGGCAGCAGAGCGGCGAGTTCCTTTCAATATTCAGAAAAGAGTTTACAGAAATCAGAGATACCTCCTGGGGTTACTAACAGGCCTATTTATAACCCCAGGAGTAAACCTAGGCACAATATGTAATTACAACATTACCCCTGTACCATACCGCGGGGCTTTGCCCCCGCACCCCAACCCACGTAACTTCCCAATTTGGACAGATTCTTCCGCTCCGCTCCGCCCCGCTTCGATCCAGCGT
>NW_018165452.1:167049-170449 GCF_001263595.1 Phalaenopsis equestris | reverse complement strand
AATACTCACATCAAGCCGTGACAGATCTGTGATTATTTGATTGAAGTCATTCACGTGCTGTGCCAGATCAGAACCTTCCTGCATCTTCAACCCATACAACTTTTGCTTCAGATACAACTTGTTCGTCAGAGATTTAGCCAAAAATTGAGTTTCCAATTTCTTCCAAACTTCTCCTGGAGATTGTAGGTTCATCACGTGATACATAACATCATCTGCTAAGCATAGTCGTATCGTCGCTGCCGCTCGCTGTTGCAATTCTTCCCAATCTTCATCCTCCATGGCATCTGGTTTTGTTGCCCGCAGAGCTTTCAAGTTTCCCTGTTGAGCCAACAGATCTTTCACCCTGGTTTGCCACAATCCGAAGTTACCAGTTCCGTCGAACTTCACCACCTCGAATTTCGCATCAGAAAATGCCATCTGAAAATTATTTCTGCAACAAAACTTTTTTTTTTGGAAAAGAAAAAAAAATTGAAATATTTTCTTCTTCCAACAAAATTTGAAAATATTCCTTCCAAATATCGGGCAAAGAAAATTTTAATTAAGTTTCCTTAATTAAATATTTTTTTTGAATAAAATTAATTAAAAAAGAAGTTTTCCTTTAATTAATTAAAAAAAAATAACTTTCCTGGCCGGCTCCTGTTGGAAGTAAATTCAAGGGAATATTCTCCTAAGGCAAATCAAAGATTCTCTTCCTTCTTCTTTCGTGCTCCTCTCGGTATCTCAGAAAGGCAGCCTACTTTCCTTTGGTAGCAAATAATGTCCTTCCCTTTCCAATTCCAGCTAAGCACTTGTTCCTTTCCTGGCAAGTCTCCAGCGGAAATCGCGCAGCTTCTTCAGCCTCGCGAACCTTCCTTTTCTGGCAGAACCCTCTGCCGCGAACCTTCCTGCTCCTGATTGTCGCAGTTCCTTCTCCCCTTCGCGCGAACTCCTCTGTCTCGCCAAGGCCGAAGGCGTTGTGGCGAGATCCTGTCCCGAGTTCCCTGGTCGCAGGCCAAAGAAGCCCCGACTCCTCCCTGATTCAGCTCTATCGAGCGCGAACGGAACTGCCGCAAACCGCAGCCTTATCTGTTCGCACGTCTTCGCGGATTGCACGCGATGTTCCCGTGAAAGATCTGCTTCACCGCGAATGATCTGACTGTGGCGAACTTCGATCTCCCACGATCGAACCTGGATGCCGAACCGTCCGAGGAACTACTCCTCTTCCAAATACCCAAATCGTTCTTCTTGCTTCCTACGCCACCGCAGTTTTCTTCCCTGCCCTCGAACCTGTCTCTGATACCACTTGTTGAGAAAAATTAGGGCGAAGAAAACAGTAACGACACAAATCCAGAAGAACACAGAGATTTAACGAGGTTCGGCAAAGATGTCTACGTCCTCGGGAGCAGAGTGGCGAGTTCCTTTCAATATTCAGAAAAGAGTTTACAGAAATCAGAGATACCTCCAGGGGTTACTAACAGGCCTATTTATAACCCCAGGAGTAAACCTAGGCACAATATGTAATTACAACATTACCCCTGTACCATACCGCGGGGCTTTGCCCCCGCACCCCAACCCACGTAACTTCCCAATTTGGACAGATTCTTCCGCTCCGCTCTGCTCCGCTTCGATCCAGCGTCTGTCCCGATATGGTATATGAGTCATACCATAACACTTCGCCGCAACACGTCGCCTCAATATTTCGCCGCAACTCTTCGTCGCAACACTTCGCCACAACATTTCGCCGCAACGCTTCGCTGCAACGTTTCGCCGCAATGTGTCATGTTGTCACGACGCCTGCCACGACGATCCGCTGCTACGCTTCGCCGCGACGCCTCGCCTCGACCAACCCTTGCAAAACGTCGCCCCACAGCGTTTCACCACAACACTGCGCTGCAACGCGTCACGTCGTCGTGACGCCCTCCGAGACGATTCGCCGCCACGCTTCGCCTCAACGCCTCACCTCGACCCACCGCCGCAACGAGTCGCCGCGGCACACCACCGCTACACTTAGCCGTGACGTGTTGCCTCGACCCACCGCCACTACGCGTCGCCTCGACACACCACCACAACGTGTCGCCGTGACGCCTTGCCTCGACCCACCGCCCTGCTGCGCCGCTCCTCCACAACACGTTACCGCCAAGCTCCGCCTCAACGCTCCCTCTACCATCTCCTTTAGGCCTATTTATAGGCTTAAATGAGTTTTGGCAATTAAAGGCTCGTTTATTAAAAAAAAAATTCAGTTACTTCCCGTCGTTTGGTGTTCCAGGTTTCATTTGAGTTGAAGTTGTATAAGCGTGTAATCAAGAAGATTTCAAAGCAAATTAAAAGTGTTATCAAACCATTAATACGGCGGGTGCGGAACAAATAAAAGCTTATGGGAGCAGTTAGAAAAATTTGACGTAAAGGACAATGCGTGCGTGCGTGCGTGCGTGCGTGCGTGCTCCGGATATGAGGATTTGAATATTTTTGAAAAATAAAATAATTTCGTTCGAAAATAGGGGGGCAACTGATACGTCACCAATAAATTTTCATTATCCGATACGAACCTCGAGGCAATATTTTGAGCAAGAAATATTGAAATCTTGATAAAAAGTAATCAAGAGTTTCGATTTCAGTGAACTTATGGTCAAACTGACCGGCTCGATGAGAAGTACCCAATGATATAAAAACTAGTATAATCCGAGTCAGATCAAACCCGGATCAAATCATTAAACCACCTTTGGAGGATTTCTGGAGGCATTGGAAAAGTCAAACGGATGTCGAATCTAGCGAGCTCTTCGAATCGTGCGTCTCAACAAGACGAATCCAACGAGCCCAAGATTGCCCAATTTCGACATCATAAAGGCACTCAAATGTCCATCAAACATCATATGATCGAGGGAAGTTCTCCGAACCGTCCGATCAAAATGTTTCTTATTCTTGCATTAATTACACCCAAAATACTATAAATAGAGTCTCACCCCTCACAGGAAAGGAGAGACTTGAACAGGAAAGGAGAGACTTGAGAGAAAACTTGAGGCTTTGAGAAAGAGCTCAAGTCAAACATCACCCCTGTCATCGACCTTCGTCGTGCCGTCGACCACCACCGACTATCAACGATCACCGCCGGTCGCCGTCGACCACAAGTGATTGTCGTCAACTACCGCTGACCGTCATCAACTGTCATCGACCATCGCTAATCAAAAGCCATCAGTCGACGTTGTACTTTTGAAAATCTAGTAACACTTTCCCTTCTGTGGGACAAAGGGACTGAATTTTTCATAATTGGGCCAGACCCCATGGTTTTTTCCCTCTGCGGGTTTTCTATATAAAAAACTTCTCGTGTCATTACATGTTGATTCATTTTCATCTAAGTGTGTGTTGAATCCTCATGCAACGCTAAAACAATAATTCATTACTCTACCGCCGCAAATTTTCTAAC
>NW_018165452.1:166384-166998 GCF_001263595.1 Phalaenopsis equestris | reverse complement strand
TATATATATATATATATATATATTGAAGCATCATATAATTCATGCAACAAACCCTCATCTCATAAAATTATCGCGACTTCTACATGGATCACAAGGTTTATCTATATTATTTCCTTAGGCTTCCAAAAAGCGAACTTTATCAATATACTACTATTCGATAAAGCCTTCTATCCATATTTCAGCTACCATTATGTCTTAGCTTTCTATAGTTTACCAAACGTGAAAATGTTCCAAGAAAATGTAAGAATACTTGATTATTTTTAGTGAACATGCCACTCTATTACCTTAATCAATTTATATATAAAAAAGATGTTTTCAACAAGTTTTCTTTCTAAAAAAAAGATAAAATTTCTCTAAACATCATTACGGTGTATTATTAAATTTTCGACGATAAAAAAAAACTTAAGCCTTAACATAATATATATTTTTTTGCACTCACACATGTAAAAGGGTAAGAGACAATTGTGTGTGTTTAAAGAAATGGCCGAGGCTACTATACGAGTATCACACCCTAAACTTGGGGGGAATCGAACCCCAAATCAGGGGGGACTTACAACTGACAAGCAGATGCCCGACCAAGTGATCTGAGTATATATATATATATATATATCCTC
>NW_018165452.1:153815-166355 GCF_001263595.1 Phalaenopsis equestris | reverse complement strand
TATATATATATATATATATACCTACTGATAAATGTGCTTCTTGGCTTGCCTTTTTCCCCGGTTACCTGATTACAGGTTGCTATGGATTACACTGACTTATGGATTCACCAATGTATTTTGGCTTCAAAACTCTGTGCTACGCCCCACAATGTACCTGCTTTGTTTCCTTTTGGTTTTGTTGCTTATTTGTTCTGAAAATATGGCTCTTTTTTGGTTTACATGGATTTTGGTATACTTTTTCTTTGGTATACATTTTTTGGAGTACACATGTACTTTTGTCTTTCCTTATCTCTGTTTTTTCTTTGTTGCGTGGAGTTGTAATTGGAATAGTGGCACCCTTAGAATTTTGATGTATTTTTTTGCTTTTAAAAGGTGATCCACTATCCCTCCCAATATTTATGACATTTTACCTTTATTAACGCGTAAGGAGCCATGAGATACTCTTTCAATTAAAAAATCTCTCTCTCTCTCTCTCTCTCTCTACACACACACAAGTTCAAATTTTCAAGAACGAAAAAAAAAATCATGTAACATTGCCACGTAAAAGTAGTTCACAATGTGATTACAGTATAGAGGTCCACATTTCACCTTAAACAGGGAAAATGAGTTTACAAAATTATATTGAAATTACAATTATTTTGAGATAGCCTGATAAGTTCAACTATATATATATAAGGATAGCTTAGGCCACAACAATTGTAGTTGGACTTCAAGAATCGTAGTTGGGCTAAGATATTGGTTAAAGTTAATCAACAACGACGCACTACAATAGCTGATCGGTGATTGATAATTATTAGTAATCGTCGGACTTGCACTTCTATTCAAATGTTAAGCTTTAGTACTCAACCCACTTTTTTCTTTTCCTCAATATTTTAAATGAATAATAGAGATCTATTGATAATTTTTTGAAAAATTTTTTTGCGAATTTAATCAAAGTCTCAAAACACCCTATTCAATGTGCTACATTGATTCCATTGATTACAATCAATTTTTTTAAAATTTAAATGCCTTAACAACCACATAATTAAACAACATTGGGCTTATTGGATTCTTCTATCCAAGTCACTCAATTTGACTATAAACATGCCAAAATTTGTGATTGTTTTGTCTTTCAATTATGACAGAAAAGCCTTCAATTATACTTCAAGTATTTTATCAATGCTTATCTGGGCTTTGATTAGATCATTTTCAATATCATCAGGTTTGTTTTATAATGATGTTCAAATTAATTATAAATTTGTTAAAATCAAAGATTAGATATGAACCTCAATTTGAATTTGAAAGATCTCTCATTCAAAATGCATCGAGATTCATACCGATCTTATAAATTTATTGTTTGCATATCAAGCATATTCCTAGCCAATTTTATCCTTATTCAGAAAATGCTTACCTCTATCCATATGCATGAGAAAACATCACATTTGTAGGTTCGTTGTTGAATACATTTTCAACAAAATTTACAAATATTATGGCCTAAAAATATTACCTCGATATTTACAAGATATTATTAAAAGATATTTCAACTAAAATGTAGCGTCAAACATTCAAAGCATAAAATAAATCTACTCACATATTAAAAATATTTAAAAAACCATCGTTTTCGTCATTTTTATTGAGAAAAGTGAATGCCTAACCCATATTTATTAAATATAGAAAAAAAATAGATTGCACAAAAAAAAGAAAAAAAAAATCTAGAAAAAACAAAACTAAACAATAGATAACAAGAAAAAATATCAAATGAACAGCCTTTTCAAAAAAGAAGCAACTATATATGAAGTATCTCCCTCCACGGCCACCATGAACAACCACAAACAACAACATTGATCAACTTCCACCAATTAACTGAGCCATTAACATAGAGCATCTCCAACAAAAAAACACCAAACAACAATTCAAGGAGCAAAGGCCTGCAAAATTAGAAAAAAAAAATAGAAAACAACAACAAGAATAAAACACAAAACCAAAATGCTAACATACTAAACTCACATACACTAAAAATGCTACATCAATATCAAAGCACTACAGAAGACTAAATTATTAAACAACCACCACAACACCAAGACACACCAATACTTCAAAGAAAAGATCACAAAAACCATACAGAGAAGTCACCAACATGAATCACATAAACAATGGAAGAATGAAAATCTACAAATAGCCAAAGGACACAACAAAATCCACAGAGGTTACATAAGAAAAACTAAATCCTCAGCCAAACTCAAACCAGTTTTAAGTAACCTCAACCTAAGGACCGAAGAAGAAATATCTCAGTTAACAACATTTTATCAAATGGTTGAAACTAAATTTCCATCCATATTTAATGAGAAAGTTGATGCCAAGATATAATTCCTAAGCAATGACAAATTGACATAGTGAGAAATGGGTACATCTTAGTAAATATCTAAACACAACCACAAAAGAAAAACATAAAAATAGCATAAAAAAAAACAGAAACCCAAATTTTCAAGAATAAAGGATCTAAAAAAAAAGGAAGAGAAAGAAAGAATAACAGAAGAACTTAAAAGGCAAAAAGGAAAACCTAAAAAAGCAAAATCAAACGAACTATAAATCGAGAACAAGACAATAATAATCAAATGAAAATAACAAATTTGAGAAAAAAAAAACAGAATGTCAAAAATAAAAATAAAACTTGAACATTATAAAGTTGTTTAATAGAATGGTCATTCACTTGATATCTTCCTGTACAGAGTGAAAGGGCATAAACGAGTCAAACACGAGCGAGCTTAGATTCAGCTCGTTAAAAAATATCATTGTTCTTGTTCGGCTCATTCATATTTCAAATAAAAATAAATGTGTTCATGTTCGGTTGGGTTGTTTAGCGAGCCGAACACAAGTTATTCACGAACAAAGAATCATTTTGACAACCATTTTCATGCAACCGTAAAATTTTAAGAGTTAGGGTGAAATTCAAACTTTATTATTTATATTAAAACATCATTTGAATATAATTTAATATATTTTTATTCAATTTTTTAAATTAATAATTTTAATTGATTATAAAACTTTATAATATTGTAGTGAATTAAAATTTTTAAAAAATATTACTCATCAATTATATATATATATATATAATTTAAATATTTTGATTCCAAATGAGACGAACAGAAATTAACAAATTAAATACGAGAGTTTTAATGAGCCGAACAGAACCTATTGGCGAACAACTAGCCGTCCGTTCTGATAGCTGAGAGAGAACAGGGCATGCCTAACGGGGACGTGCATGGGGCATTCCTGCAGTGGAAGGGTCTATCTGCATGTTTTATTCATACATCTTTCTATTTACATGACAAACCTCTTGCAACAGGAAATCTCGGTCTACATCAAATTTATGTAAAACAGCTACAGGAAATATTTTGATTCATGTCAAATTATCATGCAAAGATTATCTTTTTCTTTTTGATAGCTCTGAAGGCTTTTTTATCTGTTTATTTTAAAAATATAATAATAGATTTGGTAGGAACTTTCTGATTAAATTTTGATAAGGTTAAAATTTAAAATTATGCCTAGATTTTACATTCATTTTAAAATAAAATAAGGAGTTCTAATATTCATTATAATTACTTTTTTAATAATTATTATTTTTTAACTCTTAGCTCTTTTAAATTATTTCTGATGTTAAAAATTTAAATATATTTTATTAATTATGAGGACTAATACATATATTTTTGCCTCTGCATTAAATGCAGTTAGGGTTTATAAATGAATTATAAAATACTATAAAAAGCTTATTTGGAGAATTTTTTTTTTTTTTTGGGCTGAATTGATTTTTCTCTTTTTTTACTTTATGTATCAACCAGTGTATTGGGGGAAATTATTTTTATGTTTTCCATCAACTGCCAAAATATTAAAATACACAACCATTTATAGTGGGGCCCACTTGGAGGTTAGAACGTATACGGTGAACTAATCAAAACACCTCCTATAAAAAATGTATGTGAGTGGACCCCAATTTAATTAATTAATTAATTTTTTTACTGTTTGATTGGACATCAGACGCAATTTGTGTCTGGTGTCCGCACGGAATAAGCGCTCTAGACTGAGGGTGCATTTGGGGCAGCGGTGCGGTGCCGCACCACAATTTTTCCTATTTGACAAAATATTGTTTTGCCTGTGTTCTCAAAAAGCTGTATTTTCTTATCGGATCTGACTACCTGTGGTGACTGCTAAAAACAACGGTCTGACATTAAAAAAAAAATGTAATAACCATCGCAGTATTTTGAACAACAGATTCTTCTTCAGCAGCTACACAGTTGTTTCTTCAAACAATTGTAGCTACCCCGAACAAACCCTCAGAGAGTTTCCTCCGGCCCAAAATATAATAGACATGAAACACAAAACATATATAACAAGTGCTCTACCTGTCATCTTCAAAATAATTTCTTTTTTACTACAAAATTGGGAGCTTGGCTCAATTTATGTCATACAAGAAATTGCGAACTAAAATCTTAAATGGACAAAGAAATATTATAAAACTCTAAGCACTAAGATCCAAATATTTTCATGAATTTAAAACTCACAATGGTCACATTTTTCCCCTCTCGAAGAGTCTAGAGTCACCATTACATCACCTTGATGTGCTAGGATTAGCATATTGTTCGCAACTGAATATTTGAAGGGAAAAATTTCAAAAACTAACCTCAAGTTCACAACCGCTACAAGAAAATAGTTTGTAAGTTGTTTACAAAGTTTTCATATTTTTAATATTTAACTTACATGACTAAGAATTTTTTTTAATATTTAAGTGTCTTAACTAACTAGACTTAAATGATCAAGAGCTTGTTTGACTCATCTGATCAGGTCACTCAATTTGATTATAAACATGCCAAATTTTGAGATCCTTTTGTCTTTCAATTTCAATAGATTAATACCTTTCCTTATAATTCAAGTATTTGATATCAGCTTATGTGAACTTTGATTATATTGTTTTCGATGCCATTTTGTTTCTAAAAAAGAACACTTCATCATAACAATAGTTGATTATATGAGTACTTAGTATTTTCTATTTTAATTATATGAGTAACAATGTGCTACCCAATTGCCGCCATCCAACAGAATAATCCAACAAAAACAATGTTTTGACTTTTCTAATTAGCATACTTTTTGCCATATTTGAATTAATTTCAAATAAGCATCATAAAAGTAATATATTAGGGATAATTACATACCAATCACATGAAACATTGATATTTATAAATTAATCACTCGTATAACTTTTTTGAACTACCAAACTGATGTATTGACACATGCCACGAACAAATTATTAAGAACTTGATAAAAAATGAAAAACATGTGTTGGGGTTTTACAATAAATTTTTTATATTTGAGTGAGAATTTGATAAAGGGATGAAAGAAGAAGATTGATTTATAAATACCAAGTTTGGGTTGGTGTGTAACTAATTGCATCAATATATTAATTTATCAAAAATATACAACATCTTTATCAAGGAAATGATATTGGAATATTCTCGTTGAATTCTCTTTTTGCCATCGTAGGTCAGAATTATTTCATTCATTATATATTTATATTAACATATTGATTAATAAAAAAACAAAAAAAATTCAAAGTATAGTGATAGGTCGTCAAATGAGACAAAATAAACAAGACCAAAAGAATCTTTGTGCGGTAACATTTATGAGAGATTAGGCATGTGACGCGTGTCACCTATTTTTAAGATTAAAATAATTCTTATATAGCATAATTTATATATTCACTCACTCTCTCACTTTTAGGAAAAATTATTCCATACTGACGGACACCGCATGCAAGATGTATGGGGCGTCACTGACAGTACATCAGGTGATTTACGCTCATGATGTATTTCGGTGGGCCCCACCTAAATATTAAAAAAAAATAAAATATATATTGACCGTAGATCACCGTGATCTACGGTCAGTATCGGACACCACATGCCCGTATGCAATAATTTCTTCACTTTTAGGTTGCCTCCTTTGGTCAAGTTTTAAGCAGAAATAGAAATAGTTTTTAAACCAAAAGCTATTTAAATGTTAGTGTTACACAAATATCTATTACATACATAGATAATAGAAAAGTAGGTGACATGCGTTGTATTCAAGATATTAAAAATTTTTACTTGAAAAAATCCTGAAAGGTAAAAAAAGTCATGGGGTCTAGACAATCGAATTAATCTACTATATGATTGTATGTACATAGGTCCACTTCTTTTGACTTAAAGAAGATGAAAATACAAGGTTGATAATCACAAATTGACAATTGTAGTTCAATTAAAATAGTTATAATTGGGCTACAAAAAAAGAAATTCTTGATGATAATAGCCATAATAGGTCGCAAAGATCGTATTTCATTGATACAAAGACAACAATTTATCATAAATGTTGTCGTTGGTAGTTGCAATAACGTTGGTTGGTCACAGAGGTTATAACCGAAAGTTGTATTTGTAGTTAACTTTCATAGTTGATCGCATAGGTCGTTGCTGAATTAGCGTCAGTTGGATAAAAAGACTGTAGTTGGAAGGTGCGGTAGCATATAACAAGATAGGCCATGATTAGTCACATAAGCCTTAGTCGGTAGTTGCAGTAATGCTAATTTGTCACAAAGGCATTATTATAAGCTACAATAGCAATTAACCACATAGACTGTGTAGTTGGTCACATAGGTCGTTTTTAATACGTGCCTGCAGCAACACTAGTTGGCCATAGAAGCAGTAGTTAGAAGCTGCATTAGTAGTTAACCACTTATGTTGTAGTTGTTCACATAGAACATAGTTGATAACTGCAGTAAAGTTAGTTGACTACAAAGGATGTAGTTGAAAGTTACTTTAGCAGTTAATCACATAAGTTGTAGCTGGTCATATAAATCATAGTTGATAGTTGTAATAGCATCAACCGACCACAGAGATTGGTGGGAAGTTGTAATAATAATTGGTACTCATGTCGCAGTTGATCACATAAATCATACTTGGTAGTGACATTAGTAATTTGTCATAAATGATAGCTTTAGTCCATAATTGTAGTAATAGTTAATCATATAGGTTGTATTGGGTTGTTGTAATAGTAACTGACTATATAAATCATAGTTAGTAGCTGCAAGACCAACGATTGACCACAAATTCTATAATGGATATTTGCAGTAGTAATTAACCACATATGATATTTTTGGTAGCTGCAAGAGCGTCAGTTGACCATAAAAACCATAGTGAAAAGCTGCAACACTAATTGTCCACATAGGTTGTAATTGGTATATGTAAGATCGTCAATTGGTCAAAAAGTATGTGGTGAGAAGTCGTAGCAGTAATCGACCACACATGATAGTTGATAGCTGCAAGAGCATCATTTGTCCACATAAGTATATTGGGCACAATTTGTCACATTGGTCGTTGGTACTGTATCAATTTGTGGTCGTAACCCTTCTCTCAGATTTATTATTATATGTCAGACATAAAACTTATAGGTAAGAAGTCAAGAGGAATACACGTGTTAGAAAAAAATAATGTATTCTTGCTACAATGGCCGTAAGTAGTGGTCGCCATAAGTTATTGGTGGATCTTCAATACAACATTGTCTGTTTCACCAACTTTGATATACATCTTTACCCTTGATTTGGGATACATTGTTACACTATCTAAGAAAATTTGTTAGTGATCAAAAGTTCTCGAATGACGACGAACAAGGGCCACCAACGGTGTTCGACGATTACGGAGGCCTAAAGTTATCGTCAGGTTTTTATCAACAAAAATAATATATTGTTAAGTACCATTTTTATGCCTATTTTTGGTGATATTGCACTTTAAAGAAATGTATTGTTGTGTTTTTGTTGCAGTTATACCATTTTTAGGCATTTGACGCAAAAATGGCGAAAAGAGAGCTAATTTTGGGTTTTGACGCATGATGCGCCAAACTGGCGCATGATGCGCCAAAATCCAGAGCGTTGGCGCATATGCACCAAGCGCGACATTTTCAAATTAAGGTGGTTCGAGATGGATTTTGCCCAAATTTTCAAAGAGACACTTGTTTTAAGTATCTCATGGAGTGATTCAATGCATGTATACACTTTGGAAGGTTCTAATTTGAAGAGATTTAACTCTTGAATCAAGGAGGCACGTCTTTTGAAATTCAAAGTTTTGACTTTTGAGTTTTGGAGGGTAACTTTTGAGCTTTGGAGGGAATTGAAACTCTTTTCAGAGAAGAAAGGCTGCAAACTAAAGGGAACTTCTGAAGGGACTTGTAAGAGGGGGGATGAAAAAGTTAGAGAGAGAGAATATGCATGAATTAGAGAGAACAAAAGGAGGAGATTTTCTTCTAAGGTTGTAAGAGAAGAGGGAAGGTGAGAGATTTCTTCTTGATTACATTTCTAAAAGAGAATTGTGAGAGATTGTAAAGAGGGAAAGACTTGGAGAGAACTTCTAAGGATTTGCTTGGGAAGGATTATGAGCTAAGTTGTACTTTTCATTTCTTTTGTTTGTAAACTTGTTTTTATACATGAAATCCGTGTTTTATTGTATTATTTTCATGAATTTTGAGTAGTCTTCTTTATCTTTCTCCCTACTTTGAAGAAATGGTTTTGTGAAGAATTGATTTTGTTTTCTACGATTTTAAATGTCATAATTTGTGATGATTTGAACTCCGATCTTCATTTACTTTTCGCTCTGACCATTTGAATTGTTAAAATGTGTTGAGAATTATATGTTTTGAAAAGGAGATATTGTTTCTACAACAAAGGGAGAATCACATTTGATTTCATTGGAGAGTATTTCATCCATGGGAATGGGTGCAAATAAATAGGGAAATATACTTTGTTGGATGTAGAATTGGAAGTTTTTAAGGTGACATATTAGGATCCCTAATTTGGTTGAGTTGATTGGAAACTAATACGAGCATGTTAACCCTCAGGGGAGGGAGTAGTGAGTTCTTTTGAGTGACAGTCGGTATCCTCCCAGTCTAAGCATGAAAAACTCTGGATTAGTCAATGTTCTTTATAGCGCTCGGAAGAGAGTAGAGAATATGATTGCTTCTATTTGACACAAAACAATTTTTAAATATATTTGTCAGATGATTTCAATTTCTTCACGTCATATTTTTATTGTAAAAGGGAATGATGTTTTCTCATACTTGAACTTTTCGTCCACAAAAACCTTTATTTTATTTCAGCAATTTACTGTTGAAAGTTTAGTATCTAGTTTAATTTACTTGTTATAGTCGTATATCTGCATATTTAGAAGCATTTCACTTAAGTAGTTTAATTTCAAACTTCGCACTTTACTTTGTTTTTATTTTTATTTTTATTTTATAATAGAATATAATTAGCTAGCTTATATATATTTACAGCTTCCCTGTGGGATCGATATCTAGGACTCCATTAGAGCGCTATATTACTTGAACGATACATATACTTGCGTTGTATGTAAACGAGAATTGAGATTTTAAAAGATGTTTTTAAATATAAATTATTTTCATTAAAATTACATTATAGTTTGAGTTACATTGCATCATTATTATTAAGCTACACAAATTCGCGATCAGTTTTCTGTCTAGACCAACAATGAAATTTGACTAATTATCCTCCGCTCTCAAGTAAAGATAAGGGGTCTATTCATAGCATTTGAAGGAGGGACATTTTGGTCCATTAGCGAATGACTTCTGTAACCACCTAATCGGACAAGCCACATTGATTTCCTTGATCATGGAGGCGTTTTTAATGATTTGAGAGTCATAATGTTCTTATAAATAAGTGAGCTTAGACTCGTGAGATTCCTCTCGTTGAGACGCTTGATTGGAATATAAATATGTCAGATTTGGAGTTCATTTGGCAATTAAAATGATGATTCAAGGTTTTCAAGTTTATTTTAATGACTTATTCAAACACTGATCGGACCAATTTTGCTATCACCGGGTCTGTCTTATTGAGGCGATCAACTTGATTATAAAGCTGCTAAAATTAAGGCCTTGGATAACCTTGAATTTAAATTTGAAATATTTATCGCTTAAAAAATGCATTGAGATTCGTGCTAGAAAAAAATTTGTTGATCATGCATCAATACTTTCAAAAAAAATTTGATGAATATAAATTAAAAAGTATAAAATTAGATATGAAGATCTATGCCACTATTACCCTATCTCACCTGGTAAACCCCATATTGTTGCTCATCAAACGAGCTCAACTTAATAAGTATTTTACTTAATTAATTCTTTAATTACAGTTAGTCTATATCGCTATATTATACTATCAATAAATATAAACAAAACAAATTTCATTTTAATTTGAAATGTTCAAATTTGTGATAGCATGAAGTTGTGATTTTCAAACAGAAAGCTATAAGATGTGAGGTGCTGGAAATTATTTTGATCTTTCAATGTGTTATGCCAAATAGAAAACTGAGAGAAGAAAATAAAAGAACTTCATGAATATAGTTAATCAGGACTCATAGAAAGTTAGGCTGTGTTAAGACTCTCTAAAAATGAAGAAACAACATTAACATGGCTCTCCTCACAACCCCCAATTTTAGTGGGGATAGGGCCTTGAGAGAGTAAATATAGAACTTGTTGTAGGTTTAAAATATATAAAAAGATTAAGGACTCTAACTTTAACTGATAGTAGGCTATTGAACTCAGGAGCAGACTTAGCTAGTGTCCCGAGGGTGCAATTGCACCTCACTCAAATTCAGATTTTTACTTATATGAGAGAATATTATGTTCTTTTCCTTCTCCTAAAATATCAATTCTGTCCTTCCTGAAATCTCCATTGCCTTTCGTTGTCATAACTCCTCTCACATTGAGTCTTGGTGGACAGTTTGTCTTCCTCAAAAAAGTGGCTAGTTCCGCCCTTGATTTGACTAATGGCGATTGTTTAAGTAATGTTTAAAGGTTTGGTATTGTCTTTCTACTATTACCCTGATGAATTCAAATGATGTTTTCCTTTATCGGTAGATACAAGTTCACAATTATTTTGGCGAGTGGACATCTAGAAAGTTGGCCTATTTAGTTCTCTAGGGACCAAGTTGGCCTATTTAGTTCTCTAGGGACCAAGTCGGCCAGTGCATCTTGAGCACGCTCTGGAGTCAACTAGTGAGCTTGCCTTGGACTCGACATGGCGAGTCATCACAAGAAGCGATGAGATAAATCATCTCAAACTCCCCTATTGAATATATCTCCTTACTTTTCACTTAGGTGAGTCAACCACTAGCATTTACATAACAAATTTGTTTAAATTTGTCAATAAAACATAAAAGAAATAAGATGAGTAAGACTGTTCTTATAAATATTAGTGTTGAAATTAAAATTTCAAATTAGAAAGGAATAAAATTTCTATAAGAGTTATATATAATATAGCCAATTTTTTTAAAGAGATCTTACCCATTATTATATATCATCCACAATTAGAGGAAAAATTATTAGGTGGGAATGATTGCACGTCCAAACGATGGTCTAAATTAGGGGTGCAAATAAGCCGTGTTGATTGATGAGCCGATTCGAGCTCAGCTCTTTAATGAGCTCATGAGCTGCGTTTCGCGCCACGAGCTAGTTGGAATTCAAACTTGAGCTTGTAATAAGTTTGAGCTAGAGTTCATGCCGGCTCGGCTTGTTGGCTTGTGAGCCGGGCTAGATTAGCCTACCTGCACCTCCCAAAAGAGCTTTTATGGGTAGTGGGTAGCCCAGGACTTAAATACTGCTTTTCGGCCCTACACTTAGCTGATGTGGAACTATTTGTCTGTGACATTCTCCTCCACCCAATCACGTGACGCCCTCGTCATGGATTGACTCCACTGAGGGTCCCACTGGACCATGGAGAGTTCACACACCTGAAAGACAGTAGTCTGCTCTGATACCACTTGTCACATCCCAAAAAAGCCCTTATGGGTAGTGGGTAGCCCAGGACTTAAATACTGCTTTTCGGCCCTACACTTAGCTGATGTGAAACTATTTGTCTGTGACATACCACTAGTGATTTTAATGAACTTTTCTATGAGCCGCTGCTACATCCTCCTCTTCTAGCCACCAATATCCTGCAACAAACTCCCCTAAAATTTGAATTTTTAGTTCTAGCTAAAGCTAAAGAGCCAGTGGTTACCAATACAAGCATCGCTCAAGCTAGAAAAAGAAGACGAGCCGAGCTTGGGCTTGACTTGTCTCAAGCTCGACTCGACTGCACCCATATTCCCATTATGGCCACGCCATGGCCATAACATAAATTGCACGGCGGCTCAACCCTCACTTGATATCACCCACAAAATAATTTCTCCAAGTAGCTGGACCCAGCTGCAAATTCCATTTATGCCCCTTCAATTCCTCTTCTTCCCATTCTTCTGTCACCCTTTTCCCATTCCTAAACGACAAAGACTCTCCCTTTTTTTATCTCCATTCTCTCTCTCCCTCCTCCAACCCAAATCCACTCGATATAAATATACTCCCCCAACCCCTTCCCACCCCCATCTTAAAAAATCTCAACCCCCTCCAATACCCGTCAATCAATGTCTTCCACAACCGCCCCCTCAGCCGCCGCAGCCGCCGCCGCCGCCCGCACCCCCCCCCGCAGAACCACACAAC
>NW_018165452.1:126517-153648 GCF_001263595.1 Phalaenopsis equestris | reverse complement strand
CCGGCCGGCCGCTCCTCCTCCGCCGCAACCCCTCTCCGCCGTCCCTCTCCACCAACCCGTTGAGCTCGGCTTCTCTCAGCTCCCCGTCGGGTTCCCGATGGGCCTCGGCGAGACGATACTAGATAAGAGGAACGCGTTCGATCTCGGGCTTGGGCTGGGCATCACGCCCGGCCCGCTGCTGTGGCCTCTTTCCTTATTCGAAGAGGATGTCGTAGGTGATACGTGGAGGATAGATGGTGGCGGCGAGCCTTTCGGTGCGGCGGCGGCGGCGGCGACGATGTGGAAAGACATGGGGTTTTCGGCACCGTTGGATGGCGGTGCGGGTGGCGTCGGTGCGCCGGAGAGGAAGGTTCATTAGACGGGTGGCATTTTCGTGAATAGGCGGAGGTTAGAGGTGTTCTCCAGTTTTGCGTCTAGGTCTGTGACTGGGTGTTTCTCAGGAACAGGTTACCGCATGATTTACTTGTTTTATTCATGCCCTCTCCTCCGAACTCGTGAATATGAGTGAAGTTTTTAGTTTATTTTCATATTTGTTTTTATTTTATTATCTTTCAAAATTCATTATCGATTTTTCTTATTTTGTCTTATTTCTTCTGATAAATTCTAAGGAAAAAAAAAACTTAATGTAAAATGAACTGCTTCGATAAATAAAAAAATGGTTTTAGTTTTTAAATTTCATTTCGGCACTTTTTGTCCTTTACGCTAATTTTGGTTGCTAAATAATGCAATTTAAAAATTAAAAGAAAATAATAATAATAAATTAAAAAAAAAACAAATATCTGTGAAATGGAAATAAGGAATCAAATATTGAATATATAAAATATCATTTGGTGGGTTAATGTACGTAGATAACCCATAAATGCTATAAAATCTGCATGATTGGTTTGAAGGAGTCGGGCCAACCAAAAACGCGCGGTTAAAACAGTGATTATTTTAAAGCTAAGGGCTGGTGAATGGGTTGGAAAATCATTTATATTCTTTTTGGATTTTTCTTTCTTTTAGAATTTAAACGCGCAGCTTCTTTTATATTGCTGAAAGTTACGTGTGGTACTAAAAATTCTTCATTTAAAATATCTGTGTTCATATAAATAATATGTAAATCTAATTTATATGTTTGCATATGAAGATCTTCACACAAATGTATAAAAGAAAATATTATATGATACATCATATGTGTATCACACACAGATTGGTTGCGAATACAACAATGAACTTCCATTAGATGAGAGAAGAGAATTTGAAATAATATTCTTGAGCACTATAATCTTATATTGTGGAAATAGTTGCTTATCTTATACTCTAGTAAACAAAATAAATTATACTTCATTGAGCCTAAAAATAATTTAGAGGATAAATGTGCAAATAAATATTTGATAGATATAGTGATCTCAACATAGGGAATTTAGGCGTTAGGTCTTATGTTGGATTAAGAAGTAGTTTCTAGATTTAATTAGGGCTTGGAATTCTTAAATCTTAAATGTAAGTGTATGTTTATTACAACATTTGACATTGATCATCTAAATCATCTTTGTTTGTGTTTTTGTGTTATTTAGGATTATATTTTTCTTTGCACAAATGAGATAATGGAGTATGATGTTTATGTTTTGCCTTCTACTGTGCATATATTCGGGCTCCAATTGTCTTGTCACCCTATTAAAACTTGACCAGGTCAATAATGGATGATTGGACTCGTACTACGTTTATTTTAAAATTAGCCAAATTGTGGCATTGAAACAAAAAAAATAAGTGTAATTTAATGGGGATAGCCCAAAGAAAAGGGCTCATTACATTTACATATTTTGCTTCAAATATTAATATTTACAAATTAGTCCCTCAAATGATTTTCTTGCCTATATACTTATGGATGCCACTATTAAATTATTGAGAATTTGATAAAAATTAAAAATATTGGTTTTGAGTTTTATCATGAATTTTTATATTTGAGTGAAAATTTGAAAAATGAATGAAAGAATAGTTGATTTTGTAAATAGCAAGTTTCTGATGTTATGTATGTAATAGAATTGATGTTATTGTTATATTATTATGAGCATAATACCTAGGTTATCTTTGAATATTTAAATAAAATGGAGAAGGCTTTCAAACCCAGGTTAATGTTGTGAGATATATCAGTTGTGGTATATGGTATATATATAGAAATAAAATAGGAGAACGATCTTTGACGAAACGAAAAATAGAACGAGAAAATTTACACCAAAAAAGAACACATAGGTTTATGCGGCTCAGCAAATTGCTTATGACTACGGAGTTGTAGAGAATTTTACTATTTGAGAAATTTACACCAGTTGATCATCTGGACTTATAAGAAGGATCTCTCACTTCATTGTTCTCCCTTCTTCTCTCTCTACACCGAGATACACTGAAGAAGCTCTACACCGAGTTACACCGAAGAAAATAAACTTACAAGAGAAATAAATTTAATTTCTCTACTGCCAAAAGCCACCAAGAAAAAGTCAAAGGAGAACAATCTTCTTATTCTTTTTTTTTTTCCTTCTGCCGCAAGGAACTACTGCTTGCACTTCTTTTCCTGTATCCGAGAAAACATAAACTACCGAAGAAGACAAAGGCTCGTGCATAAACAGAAGCGGCAATCTTCCAAGCCTCGTCAAACTCTCACGTTTCAGTCTCCTGCGCTTCACACGACAGGAGAGGCAAAGCTCCCCTTTTTATCACGACTAAGAGAGGCGCAAGAGCGGGAGCAGTTTATCTATCCGCAAATCGACGCCAGGCAGGAGACACGACTATTCCCAATCGGGCGTAGGCGGCGGGAGCGAGAGTTTGTAGGGGGGAGGCCGGAGCGGGATTGGGTGGATCGAACAGGGCTCCAGCATAACAGTTAAGAAATTGGCTCATCCGTAAGTATCCAAATTACCATCACCTCTTTGACCCCACAATTTTGTTTAGCAGTCTTTGATGGAATTTTAAAATATCAGATGATAAATTTATTATTATTATTATTATTATTATATATATATATATAATATAATATAATTTTTTATTTTTTTATTAATATATTTTTACAATAATTTTTAAGGGAATTTAGTTGATCATTATTTATTTGATTATTATTTGACCCTTTTTTATTTTATTTAATTTTAAAGTTTTAAATCTGGTCATCCAGCTATCAGTCAATCGTTGGTGATTCGGTAATGATAAGCCTTGTGTCGCTTTATAAAAGAATGAAATGGTTGAAGAATAAATATCTTCTATAAGGAAAAATAATACATATTACTTGAAATTAAAGTTAAGACATAATTTAATTAAGTAATATGAACTCCAAAAATTCTTGCATGTGCATAACATCTAATATTACAGTATTTTTTTCATATATTTTTAATAGCTGGGTGTGATTTGATGGCTACCGTTCGATTGATCTTTGTGAGGGTCATTCAAGTTGACTTGGTTGGAGTCAAATATCGATGAAATTAAAGGTCATACAATATCAAATTCTTATTTGGTCAACTCACTTAGTTTTATAAGTTATCTTAGCAAAGCTAGTCAAAAATCTCAAGTGCAAGTTGGATTGAAGAGAGTTTTTTTCAAACATGTGAGATTGGATCCATGAATTCGATTAGTCATTCTCATCAATCACTAAAATAACTTTATATTTGTAAGTATATTAAATATTTTAATTTAGAAAAGGTAAATCAAATATATAGCTAATATCTAAGGTACATAATATATCTATATATATCATATATCATATTTGATACATCATCGACCAATTTTGTCATTTGACATAAATTGTGAGGCGATAAGCATGAATCTCAAGAGAATTTTTTCTAGCAATAAATATTCAAACTCAAATTTAAAAATGATCTAGAACTTCATTTCATAAATGTTAGAGTTAAAACAACTAGCTCGGCGAGACGGACCCAACGACATTAATATTTATGCAATATGAGCCAAATCGAGCCGAGATCAAATCATTAAACCACTTTTGGAAGCTTTAGGTTCTCAATTGGAGGGTCAAATAGATTCCAAATCTGACAAGTTTATGGTCGAATCAAACATCTCAATGAGATTAATACAACGAGCTTAGGGTCACTCAATTCCAACCTAACTAAGACACTAAAATGTTCACAACACTCTGTCTGATCTTAGCAATCTCTTTGGGTCGTCTAATAAAGTGGGCAGATTCTTTTCTTATTCATAGAGATGTGCACTCTCATACTCTAGTAAAAGATCCCCTACTCTCCTCATGAGGGAAGGGGGAGACCTGGAGCTAGAGCTGGATCCAGAGAACGAGTATAATTCTAGTACTGTTATGGAATGGAGACGCAACAAACGCTTTTGTTCCCGTGACTTTTAACCATTGCTTGTTAGCCTCCATCAAATTTCAGATCATTTATTGAGCAAAGGAAATATTCAAACTCAAAATAAAAATAATCTAGAACTCTGATTTCCACAAACTTACAATCAAACTGATTGACTCGACAAGACGTGTCTAATGACACCAACATTGCTCCAATATGTGTTAGACAAGCAATTAAACCACTTTTGAAAGCCTTGGGAGGTCAATTGTAGGGTCAAATGTATTCCAAAACAGTCAAGTTGATAGTCAAACTAAGCATCTCAACGAGATGAATCCAGCGAGCCCAAGGTCATTCAATTCCAACCTCATTAAGAAACTAAAATGTCAACAATACGTTGTTTGATTTTAATAATCTCTTCGAGTCGTCTAAAGACCAACGCTGCGGAATTATGAGGTATCCTATGGAGCAGTGCATCATCCAAAACAGTGCACTAAAATTTTGGCATCTACTCCTACCTGCAACTACTCGCAAACGTTGTACAACAAATTCTTCTACATATAATTATTTTACTTTGAGGAACTGTGAAACCATTTTTGTTTCTAGGATAAGGGTCTGTACATACATTCATCAACTTCTAGTCGATCGTTCTAACTGGGCTAGGCCTCGTATTTTTTTCCTTTTTCAGGTTTTCTACAAAAAAAAAAAGAAAAACTTATGGTGTCTCTACATATCAATTCAATTAGCTCTGTGTGTGCTAAAATTTTGTGAATGTAAAGAAGCTAAATAATCACTATCCCCCCACGATTTTTTAAATTTATTTCTTTCATGTGACTACAGTAGAATTTTGAAAGTAATAATAATAATAATAATAATAATAATAATAATAATAATAATAATAATAATAATAATAATAATAATAATAATAATAATAATAATAATAATAATAATAATAATAATAATAATAATGTTGTAGAGGATGGTTGAAATTGTGTTTTTGTGTGACTATATTAACATATTGCATCATATTCCATTAAAAATCTACAATAAATATGTTTGGGCTAGAGTAGCACTAGGTTGCCTAATCTCCTTGAAAATTCTCGTATTGCATCTTCTTTTATGACACTGATTTTTAAATATAGCAATTTTTTTTCACATAAAGGATAAAAATGCTCATTGAGGATAATTGTGTTTCTAAGCCCAATTATCACAAATTTTGTTGACTTTGAGTGTCATCGTGTTGCATGCTATAAAATTAAAAAGGTGGTGTGACATATTTGGAAGAATTAGTCAGCTTATTTATCTATAATTTAGGTGGATTCTTTTATTCATCAGATGGCCTACCTTATTCCAGCTTATACACCAAAAATCAACCCTAATGAGTCAAAGCATGCATCTAACAGGCCTCATGTGTTAGATTAACCAAATTAATCAAAAGACATGATTGCTATCGAAGTGGCTCACTAATGTGACCTGTTATCCTTAATGGTGTATCAATTGTCTTACACTAACTGTCGAGCTGACCTAATAGATTGGCTAGACTAATTGCTCGTTGATCTAACCTACATGTTCCTTCTAACAAATTGTCCAATCCGACTTACTAGCCTAGCTTACCTCCTTGATGATCCTGGGAACTATAATAACATAAAAGTTAAGATTGACATCAAGGAAAGACATATGTCACAACCTCATTTATGAGATGTTTGACATACACGTCATAATCTTTTCATTAAGACACTGTGGACAGATTTTATATGACATTATTAGTATTTTGAAACTTTCTTGAATGAGTATAAGAGGGTGGAAACAGACTGAAGAGGAGATCTACTTTCAAGATCTTTTTTGGGGGAACCTACACCGTGGCTCTCAAGGAACCATTTTTCTCTACTAACATCTTCTCATTAGATTATCTTATCCACTCAACTAGAGGAGGATACAAAAACATAACACATAATTCAAGCCTATGAAATACATTCATCATCTTCCTTCACCTTCCTCACACAAGTCTCTTCCGAGTTGTGGGAAATCACGAAAAACATGGTTTTTGATGTTATGAAAAGAATTAAACACAACCAAAATTAGTGTACTTGGGGTTACCAAGTTATTCAATGGGGCCAAATAAACTAGAGAATAAAAATTGTTAATTTGATCAAACAAATGGTAATATATTTGACCAATACTTGGTATTGAATTCAATTTATTGAAATTTAGTTTCAATCAATCATTTTGGAAAATTACTAATCAAATTCACCACATCATTGATATTTACCATTTTTAAAAAAAAAATTATTTAAAATATGGACATTTAGTAATTATCTCCAAGATTGACCATCTATTGATGGGATGCAATCTCCAAGCTTTGTTTGCTAGTCATGTATAATTATCAAGTTTTCGCTTAATAAATTTGATTCTACATGGTTTCTTATATCTAAAATACGAGAAATATCTATTGATGCTTCATCTACAAGTTTATCATTCAAAGCAAATCTCGCAGCATTTGCCACAAATCTCGAGGTCGTTTCAAAGTTATAAATATTTTAATTCAAATTAAAATTTCTCCTGATCTTTGATTTCAGCAAACTTATAGTCAAGCTGATATAATGACATCAAAATTAATCTGATCCAACTCAAATCAGGCCAAAATCAAGCCATTCAAGAATATTTGGGGGATTTGAGTGGTTAATTGGTAGATAAAATGGACTTCAAATTTGAATAGCTTATAATCAAATCTAGTGTCCATATGCGATAAAACCAAAAAGCCTAAAAGAATGCTCAATTTTGATGTCATTTAGGAACTTAAATGTTCATATAAGATCATCCAATCAAGAAAATCACTCTGGCAATTCGATGAGTGGTTCAGATTTATGCAATGTTTATGAATGATGTCACTCCTAAAATCTATAAATAAAGTCTCACTCCCTTCATGAAAAGGGATCTAGTATGAGGCCTAGACCTGGAGGAGTCATTTTCAAGAGTTGTTTTGGACCGAAGTCCCAAAGATCGCTTCTTGTTTTTGTAGCTGTCAGCCACTATCGACCATTGTCCGCCGACCACTGTCAACTACCCCCTGCTTGTTGATATTGGCATACCTTGCAAAGTAACAACGTACATTGAAACGAAGCACCTTGTAAAGTAACAACGTACATTACAGAGTAACGATGTATGTTGCGGAGTAACGAAACACCATACAAAGTAACATAATGTCGTAAATGCGTACTGCAAACACAACATGCCCCACATATCTAGTGATAACTCTCAGTAATAACTACTCCCGACCATTGTATAATGAACATTTTTACAAACAGACATTGTACTTGGAGAAGCCTTGCAACTCTTTCCTTGTTGTGGGATAAGTGTTTATATTTGTATTCACAAATTTATAGTGCATCTTTTGGATTGAGCTTGGCCCTGTAGTTTTTGTTGTTTATGGGTATTTTCACATAAAAAATTCTAGTATATCTTCCTGTTATTTTTATCATTTGTGTGCGTGTGAGATTTCGTACGATACTGAGATATTAATCTGATAATCTACCACTATGAATTTTCTAGCACTCAACCTATAAAATTTTCTGATCCCTGTCCTCAGAGTAAGACATCACAACTAGTTATTAAATTCTATATTTATTGACTCTTCAAGCAATTCATTACTTTAGATAATCGATAAATTATGTTACTTTGAGACAATATTTACTATTGTTAATTCAACGAGTATACCCATTTTAGTATATTCAAAATTTTTAGGGTATCAGAAATCATTCATCATTTATATTTTCAATTTAGCATGGCTTTAAACTATTATCAAATTTGGTTATTAATATTTTTTCCTCTACCAATAGTATAGGATGGATGATTTTGTATTGAATATAAAAATATTCAAACTTAATGGGAGAATTATGACCGAAAAGGATCTTTTTGTGCGAGAGGAAATATCCAATTATCAGGTCACCATCTCATCTGTCTCATGAGGTTTCTTTCTTGACTAGTGATTTATAGGTTTAATTGAAGGCATTAGCGTTGTTGGATTGACTGACGTCAAAATCTTGTGTTTACAATATCTAGTACCTAAACTCATATGCTTACATAAAAACATTCAAATTTTCAGCATCACATTGGACATACCATGGTTGCATATTTTCTTAAAATGAAATATATTTTTTCATATAGAAATTTATTACACCAAATTATTATAAATGTAAATATCAAACTTTGGGCATGGGATGTAAATATAAGTGAAACGTGTGGTAAATATGCAAATTTCACAAAAAAAAATATTTTATGATGTTGGTTAATAAAACAAAAGTAACGATGAGTTTGCATTAAATAGAGATGCCTGGACAATCTTCTTCGTTCCTCATCCTTAGTGATTCCTGCTCCTGACTGCTCTCTAGATCTCACTCGCCTCTTACTCTCTTTGAGATAAGGTCGATTGGTGGATTAGGGTTCTGCGCAGCATTTATATTCAGTTATTTTCTGATTGTAATTTTACCTTGTTATCCTTGACATATTTACACTTATGCCACTTGCTAATTCTACACATACATACATGTGGTATTTAAGAAATTTCACTCATCTTTCTCCGAATTCCTCTTCTATTCTTCTTCTTCTTCTTCTTCTCTTCTTTAATTTGATATCAGAGCCCTCTCCTGATTCACATCCTTTATGGATTCAAATTCCCAACCAACAAATTAAGAAAATCTACAAATCACAATGGCTTATAACAAATTCAAAGAGATAAGTATTCCTAATGTCTTGAAATTCCTGATGTCTCAGATAAGGAATGTAACTGGAAATTATTTAACTCAAGACAATTATCATGTATGGAAAACTCAAATATCAAAATTATTTACTACCAGGCTTGACTCAATCTTGGATATTTAAACCTCTCCTCCTCCCAGATTTGTCACTGGCATAGTTGGAACAGTAAAAGAAAATCAAGATTATATCATTTGGCAAATGGTGGATATGAATATTGCAGCAGCAATCTTTTCCACCATTTCACCTTCAATCCTCCTCTATATACTTTATCTAACCACTACAGCTAAAATATGGCAGATCCTGGAAAAAGATTCCAGGCCTCCAACTAGTTGAGGGTTATTCAATTAAAGAATGAACTTCATAACATTACAATGGGCTCAAGCACAATGGCCCAATACCTCACTCTGGTTAAAAACCTGGTGAGCAACATAGCCACTACAAGGTTCAAAGTGAACACAGAAGATATAATTCTTTATACATTAATTGGTCTACCACCTAGTTATCAAGGCTTCAAGAAAACCATCGACAAAAATTTGCAACTGCTTTCACTTGAAGATTTTTATGCTCTTCTTCATAGTGAAGAATGCAACGTTGCTCAAGAACAAGAACTACACAACATACTGCTCTATTGACTTTCAAAAATAAAGGAGACTACAACAATTCGAAAAGCTTCAACAAGGATTACGACAACCACAAAAATATGCAAAATAACAGCTCATCCAAATCAAGATATGTAGTAACATGCCAAATTTGCAACAAGCCCGGTCACTTGGCAAGTCTATGCTGGCACAAAACGAATTTTCAATATGAACCACTCACAAATTCATTTGTGACAGCATTCACAACTCAAGGAGCAACAAAATCACAAGACTGGATACTTGATATTGGCGACACAACCATGTCACGTCTCATGATGATTACTTACAAACATCCCGACCATATGCAGGTTAAGAACAAGTGGTAATGGGTAATGGACAAAGCTCTAACATCACACATGTAGGTAATAGCATTTTACCAACAGCTGATTGTAAGTCAGAGCTTTCTCTATTATTCAGAGTTCCAAAATTATCACAAATTTAATATTAGTTCATAGAGGTAACAATTTTATCATTTCTTTCGATGCTAACAAGTTTCAGATTTGGGATTCCAGCACCAAGGAAATTCTTCTAACTGGTCAAGCTGATCAAGGGCTATACACGATCATAGCCTTATCCTCTAAAATAAGTTCAAACATATGACATTAAAGACTCGGACACTGGCACAAGAAAGTTCACTCTATGATTTCACGTCTTTTCTCATCTAAATATTCCCTCATATAATTTGCCATGTTAAGATTGCTATCAAAACAAGAGCCAAAAACTACCTTTTAGTAGTAGCACTACTATTTATAAGAAATTAGATATGATACTTTCAGATACTTGAGGCCCCTTACCCCATCCTTTAATAGAAGGATACAAATATTATGTGATTTTTATCAATGCGTTTTCACGTTATTGTTGGCGCACTTACGTCACAAATCTAAAACTACTGGTGAATTTATATATCTGAATAAACTTCTTCAAAATCAATTTCATAAAAAAAATTAAATACATTCGCTCTAACGGCGGAGAAGAATATATGTTAAATAAACTTAAAAAATATTTGCAAGACAATGATACTCAGTACCAATATCGTTGTCCTTATATTCCTCAACAGAACGAAATTGTTGAAAGAAAACACCGCCACATTATTGAAACAACCCATACTCTTTTCAACTCCTCTAATCTTCCCATCAACTTATGGACCGAAGTTGTCCTCACTGCTACCTACCTTATTAATAGACTCACTTGGCTTAATACTAAAGATAAATCACATTTTCGACTCTTATATCAAAAACTCTCTGAATATCAACATTTGCGAACCTTTGGTCACCATTGTTATCCCAGGCAACAACATAATCCATCACATAAACTCTCGCCCAAGCTCCACAGTGCATATTAATGGACCATAATCTCCAATACAAAGGTTAAAATGTTTTGATATTTAAGAAAAGAAAATTATTTTCTCTAGACATGTAAAATTTATTAAATATTTCTTTCCTTGTAAAACATCAACTGCAATATCACTTTTCTTTCACCTCATTCTTTTAAATATATCTATATTATAAGACATTTAATGTAACAATTTTAAAGATCATATTTGTTTTATTTGGAAAGTGAGTCCTTAGGACACTAAAGTTAGTGATTACTGATTAGCACGCGAATCAAACTCTCGCCGTCCAAGTGGAATAGGAAACCCCGACTACCGCACCGCGAATTCATTCGCAGGATCATTTTAGTTATCGCCTCCAGTTGCACCATAATCCATAATTCGATCACGCCACTGTGCACGATAACATGATTGAATCTCATCTTATGATCCACACATCCGAGTATTCAGCCGTCATAGAGAACAAATTCACCTCTTCAACTCTAAGTTAATGAACTTTGATTAGTTTAAATGGGGCTAGAAAGTTGCTTCCGAAGGATACCTATCACCCTTATAACAGCTCCCAGCTTCCTGCTCTCATCTCATTCATACTGATCCTATTCTTTGGATCCTTCATTAATCATGCATTACACCCTTTTTTATAATAAATTTAATTTGTATTAAGTTGATTCTGGTAAATGATTATTACAGCAAAAAATATTTACTATTAAAGACAATTATGCAATTTTCTTAATATAATTTATAAAAACATTTAGTGAGAGTAAATAGGCCTGAAGCAACATTCATATTTCTTACAAAAAATCCAATTATAAGAACAAAATGTAATATTAAATTATAATATTCTAAAATGTAATTATTAATATATAATCATAATTTTCAAATTATGTCCATTGGCAGGCCGTATTCAACTCACCAAGCAATTTGTAGGAGCCTACTGACTGGTCCACGGCCCAGTGAAGGTTTCGGCCAGGAAAGCCCATTCTCGAGAGTAGTTTCAGCGAAAATTTGAGGAATGCAAAAGAGCATGTGATTGTCGGTTAAATACATGAAAAAAACATGTATGTTTAAGAAATTTAAAGTAAGTTAATTCCAGGGCGGAATCAGCTTCTTTTTTTAGGGGGCTAAATTATTCCCCCTATAACCAATGTGGATGAGGCCAAGATATCGAAGAGTAAAATGATATTTCAGAATGAACAAAACTGATATTTTAAGTGATGCAAAAGAACAAATTGTCCTCTCATATAAGTAAAAAATCTGAATTTAAGAGGGGAAGGGGCGGGGCAATTATTCCCACTAGACCCTACCTGGGTCCTCCCTTCAAGATAAATGCAATATATTTTAATTTTCGAAAGTTATGTAATAATACATTAAGAGAATATAAGAAAAAAACATTTGTTTGTATAATAACAAGTAAAGTTCAAAGTTTCATATTTAAGTAATAATATTTATAGATATTTGAAAATTATCCGCACTAGACCCTACCTGGGTCCGCCCTTGAAGGTAGATGCAATTTATTTTAATTTTTTGAAGTTATGTAATAACACATTAAGAGAACATAAAAAAAAAAAAAAAAAATTTGTTTGTATAATTAAAAGTAAAGTTTAAAGTTTAATATTTAAGTAATAAATATTTATAGATATTTGAAAATTATCACTTTATTTTCCACCCAAATTTACTCGAAAAGATTTTCTTTTAGACAATTGATTTTTCAGCAATTTTATTTCACACTGAAAAAGGTCTTCTGACAATTTTTATTTTACGAGGACTGAAATTTTACATGTTACCTCTCATTAAATATATATATAAAAAAAAAATTGAACTGCTTACAATTATTTACAATAAGGGATCCGCACCAACTATATAAAAAGGTAAAATTTACATATATACCGTATACTTCTTATGTATTTACAAATTTAATATTTAGACTTATAAGACTTTAGTGCCATAATTACATCAAAACCCATAATATGAAAAAAATTATTGCATTTTGAAAATTAGAGTAATAGTGACATTTTGATGTGACATTATGTAAATATCAAAAGCCAGGTATTGGATACGTGAATACATAAGAAGTGGTATGATTGTAAGTGCATGATAAATTGCTGCTCATTTAAGTTTACTTGTTGGAAGCTTTAGCGTGCCATTCCAAAGGCCGTAAGTTTGAGATTTTGTACATGCGAGTGTAAATTTGTTGTTAAGTATGCTAGAAAAATCTCAAGAGTTTATTAGAAATAATACAAAATGAAGAACAAAAAAAATCTAGGCAGCAAGGAGAAATTTTATAGCCTCCATATTTTCGGATTTGGTGTTGTATATTGATACACCATTAGCAAAGTTCTTTCATTTGACACAAATCTCATGGTATGGTATGACACAAATCTCGTGGTAATTTTTTGAGCAAGAAATAATCAAATCTCGATAAAAAGTCATCAAGAACTCGGATTTCAACAAACTTAATATGACTGGCTCGACAAGAAGAACCCAATGTTATTGAAATGAGTTCAATACGAACCAAATCAAGCCCAAATCAAGTTATTAAATCACTTTTAGAAGTTCTTTTGGACACATTTGGAAGGCCAAATAAATGTCGATTCTAACGAGTATATAGTCAAATCGAGTGTCTTGACATGACGAATCCAACGAGCCCAAAATAACTCAAATCGGATATCATTAAAACACTCAAATGTTCATCAAATGTCACTCTATTGAGGAAAACCTCTGAGACATCCGATCAAAGTAATTTATATTACTGTATTAATTACATCTAGAACTCTATAAATAAAGCCCTGCCCTTCTCATGAGAGGATGAGAGAGCTTGAGGCATGAAAAAAAACTTGAAGCCTTGAGAAAAGACTGAAGTCGGATCACTTCTTCCGTGTCAACCCCCTCCAATCTTCGTCGAACGCCGTCGATCATCGCTGACCACCATCGATAACTACTGACAGTTATTAAGCACTTGTATCACTATCAACCACCGCCGTCTATCACTGTCAACCACCACCGACCAAATGCCAGCAATCTCTAACGGTCGCCGTCAGCCGACATTATAACTTGAAAAACCTAATAACTCTTGTCTGTGAGACAGGTGGTTGCAACTGTAATAATTTTTTTATAATAGAACTTTTCAACTTGGTCAATCCCAATGATTTTTTCTTTTTCAAATTGTCCACGTAAAAATCTTTTGAGTCATTATTAGTTATTTTATCTTTTCTGAATGTGTGTTTAATCTTCGTACCACACAAAGACCATAATATGCTACTCCACTGTGTGGTACGAAGATTATATATATATATATATATATATATAAGCATTTTTTTCCTAATTTGATCTCTTAGATGGTGTGTGTTCAGTAACTAATTAAATTCTAATTCCATTATTATAGGCAAAAGCTTGAACCTCTTCCCTTGTGATTGCATATATCTTCTGATTTTACATGCAAACATGATTAATTCCGATCAACTCAAGTTCCTTTTGAGTTAGCTCCGAATTGACTCTTTTTGAGTCAAATCAACTTGACTCAACATACATTTAATTTTGAGTCGAGTTAAAGTTCACATTAATTTCAAGTTCGTGTCCAATACGAGTTTTCCGGGCTCGGCTCACCGCCCGCCAAAATTGCATCAAGAAATTGGTCAGGATTTGACCTAACCCTCCCTTTTTTGGGCGTAGTAGATTAGCTCCATGTGATAATATGAATCTATTTATTATTAGTATCATCATAATTTAAAAGATAAACACATGGATGTCTTTAGGGAGGAAGCGCTAATGATTTGTAGGACTTCTCTTAGGCTTTAGCGCTTGAATTGTAAAAAATATATAATAAAAAAGTACATAAAACTACAGGAGGATATGCATAATCATGTTCCTAGGACATAAGTCCATGTCCAAAGTATATGGGGGCCATGCACTTGTTTACCATCAAATCAGACTCTCATGGCTTGTACCGTTGTACGTAGGACTGGGCACCCTGGGGCATATTATTTGTTGCACATCACTGGCACTTGAAATTTAATTTTTACATAAATGCCATTTTATATCTACGAATGAAAATATGTATATCATTTTTCAAAATTTAAAATAGTGATAATTTTTATGTGATATGTGGAAGCATCCTGTGGCATAAATATTAGAAGGTTTAGATGTTGCTGTTGAATTAATTTTGAGACTACAATGTAATTAATAAATGTGTTGGGTCATCATTTAATGAGTTAAAATTGTTGTGGTCTAATTTAGAATTAAGTTTGTGACTTTGGGCATATTTGTCATGATATTATAGTGTGGATACCATGAGTGCAAATTCTAATTTGATGAGGGGCAGAATTAGAATTAAGCAAAAATTTTTTGTAACCGCCTTTCAGTTACTTTTAAGGATAATTGTCCCCGATTTTGCAGAAAGACACATCATTATTTTTATACCCCATCAACAAGAAACTAAAGAAACTCTAGAAAATTTGCAGATTTTCTAGATCATACCTTATGCAATCGATCTAATGGACTCCGATAAACTTCCGTTAATCTATGGTTTATTTCTCTTGAAATTGATCGTGATTTTTTTTTTAGTCCAAACAGTTGCATGATAAATTAACGATATGTATGTAAAATGCCCCCCTTAAACTTATGGAATCTTGAAATTTTCTTGAAATGGGGATAATGCTTGTGATTCAGATGACATGATTTTACCAGTGATATCTCTAAATCTACCTTCATTATAGGCAGCTTAAATAAGATTAACCAAACGAGATATTACTATTTAATTCTAATTGTAAACAGTTGTCGAAATGATTTTATAAGAAGTGCTGCAAATTAAAATAGATTTGTTGTTGGAATGATTGTTACTATTTAATTTTTTTGGGATAGAAAAAGTTAGTGTACATAAAAAATGTGTCAGCGCTAATTTTGAGGAGACCAAGGATCTAAAAGAGAAAAGCGCAACGAATGAGTGCCACTGACAAAAGATCATGATGCACGTTTATCCGACCAAGTGCAATCGTTCGAGCTGAAACTGGCCGAGTCACGAAAGACAATCAAATTATTTGAATTCGAGTCATTCGGTCAGAAAGAGACAAAAAGATATTCAAGTCAACCAACATAGGTTAACTCGAGGAAAGATCTAGCCTCGCGGCATCTCCAAACATATTGAGGAGGTTGAAAAGTTCTCCCATCTATTATCAATGGTCGACAACCAGACCAACAACTGACCAAACCAGTGATATCGACCTGAAGCCAATCAAGCTCAGTCTACCGGTAACACTGACTAAGCCTAGCCAACCGAACCAACCCTATCAAGCCAAAGGCAGATGAGCTCAGCCAACAAATCCAGAGAGCAGTCGAGCAATAGACTCATATCTGTAAAATAAGAAAAAAACTCTCTCTTTTTTTCTTTACGTTCTAGCCTTTGGGGTGTGATTCGAAGACAGTTCAGGATTCAACAGGTAGTGGTTAGACAGGACAATTCAGATGATCTAAAGCGAATTAAATAATCCTAATCATGAATTGACCACCACCAAATGTGTAGGAGGCTTTAAGAAGATTGACAATAAACACATTTTGACCAGGGATTCGGCATTGCCCGAGCTAATTAATGTCATGATTAGAGAAATGTAGTCTAAAACTACCTCTAGTGAAAAAAAATAATAAATATAAGAAAATTGTGAAGATTTATAGAAAACATAAAGTTCGTATGCATTCATATGTTAAAATTTAAATTTGGAGATTTACTTATGTAATATTTTAATGATATATTCATATCAAAATAAACTCCATTTTAGAAAAGTTAAATTTAATAGCATTTTTATGTGATATTAAAGATTTAAAGGTTACAAAATAAATATTAAAAAATTATGTATTAGATATGTAAATTTTAAAAAAAAAATGGGATATTCATGTAAAAACTCTAAAATAAATAATTTTTTCTTCTCCTTGTGTCTCTCCTTTGGGAAAAATTTGCATTACGCAACAAGTACGCAGACTGCGTACATTTTCGGGGGTTATAGGGAGGTTACAATGAGCTTACATGAGTACAACACAGATATAACTTCTCTATAACCTCTCTATAACTGAAATGTACTCCGAGCTCTCTATAACTGAAATGTACTCCGAGCTGCGCACTTGTTATGTACGCCGCATCTCCTTTTTTTATTAAAATCTCGAATTACAAGAATTATTTATATTTTTATTACCATTTCGCCCTGTCTGACCATTAAATAGGCTGTGCAAAAGTCAACATTTGAGAACCCAAATCCGGACTTGGGCAGCATGCCAGCCGCATGGATTTGAATTTTGAACGGCAAAGTCAAGCACTCGTACCAAAAATAATTAACAAATATAGTAAAAATAAAGCAAAGTTTAAAAGCAAATGTAAGTCAAATTTACAGGCTGTATGTTCAAATTTAATAAATCTTATAAATTCAGATATTCTAAATACTGCTAATGACAATATTTAATAAACTACGAATTTAAATGAAAATTATGAAGAAATTGGAAAGGAGCTAAATTTATTAAATACTGAATTAAAATTTTTTTTATTTTTTATGGCCATCAAGATTCAAATTAAAAGTTGTTTGGGACAGTTTTCTGTTTGCTTTTCATTTTAAGCCATCATCACAATTTTATTTGAAGAATGGTGGGAAGTTGTTTTTTTTTTTAACACGAGCGGTTAAAGTACAATGACTGTAAGAGAAAATTGTTGTATGTTTGATTTCGGAAAAAAAAAATCTCGGATTCCTCAGATTGTTGATGTGGCTATCTGCCATCAACCGGGTCGCTCTTGCCTCCTTCTGTCTGACCATACATCCCCCAGATAGTTGACATCGCAGCCCGTCGTCCACATTATTGTATCATTGATGTGGATGTCTGTCGTCCGCCGTCCTTGGATCAATCCTACCTCACACAGTTCGATCGAAGGCCCGACTGACTTGATCAGATTGAAGCCTAGAAATCCATTCGCAGCCACGGGACCCGCGACCCATCAACAACCCTCTTAGTCGTTGCCACTGTCGACCTCCTTCTCCAGTGGCCGCCATCGTTGTCCTCCAGTTCGATCGCTACCATTGTCGATGGCCACCTTCGCCGCCTCAGCAACCTCTAGCCGTCGTCGCAGCAATCACCGGCCTACGCCTCCAATCTTCGTTGTGTTCCACTGTCAGTGTATAGGGGAACAAGATAAATCAATTCAATGAGTTATCCCGCAAACGAGGAAGCACACAAAAATTTTGATCGTATACATCTTGAATTTATTGCAGAGATGCGTAATATTAGGCTTGACTTATATTCTGATGGTTGCACGTCGTACTGTCAATCATCTCTCACTATTGTTGTTGGCCAGTGATCATTACTCAATAAAATCTTTCACGTGAGATGAGTATGTTAAGTCACTTCTTCTTTCTGACATTGATTATTTAATATCCTAGTAAGCTTAAAAAATTGGTGTATATTTATAGCCTTTGAAAGAAAAGATAGAAATTCTTTGGGAAACATTTGTTAACACATGTGACATTTCTGTGAAATGAATTTCTAATAAAAGTAGATTTAATGTGGATAATGAGTGATTTTTCGGCTTATGGAGTATTATATGGATGAAGCACCGCGGGAAAGTTAACTTGCACATATTGCATGAATTTGTCATAGGATTTTACGTTTCAACACACCAAGAAATTCATGGTTTGACTATTATCATATGTTTTTACATGTTGAACACCTTTGTAACCGCAATAAAAATGCATTCAAAAGAAACTCAATTAAGCAATTAGTGTCATCTTCAAGAATAGCCTGAGGATAATTTATTCAATATTGTTAGTGGCATTTCCAAAGATTATTGATTTTCGTGAACTCTCTTTAGATCGACCACCCAATTTTGTTGTTACTCGTAATTGGATAAAAATGTCTATTTTTTCGATCTATCTTATGGAAAAGTCAATATGATTAGACACAACATTAATGTCAAGAACATATAAAATTTTTTTTTATAATATTTTCAACATTGTGATGGATGTTAAAAGCAAAATTAAAGATAATGTGAATGCGAGACTAGACGTGAAAATTATTTATACTTAGAAGACGGGAATTATTGAGTAACATTATTTATTAGTAGTTCACTCTTTTTTCAGTCAAATATAATTTTCACTTAATTCACATATTTTTTAATGCTTGAACAACCTATTTGTAAATTCATTAAATTCACATGAAGAATATATCATAAGTCAAGAGATAGAGAAGGACTTCTCCCAATAATTTATAAATTTAATGTTAAATATTTTGAAGAAAGTAATAAAAATAAGATTTTTTATGAATTCATAGATTCATGATCAAAACAATGAAACAACAGATTATAACTTGATATTTATGCTAAAATAAATAATAATTCAGATGATGAAATAGAATATTATGGCATTCTCAAAAAAGTTATTCAATTAGAATGTGCTGGCTTCATTAGAAGTGTATCCCAGTTAAAATTTGATTGATTTAATCTTGTTCCAAATCATGGAACAGTGTTAAACAAGTCATATAATTTTGTAGAAGTTAAAGCCAACATGACATATGGTAAATTTGATTATTTCATTCTAGCAAGTCAAGTAAGTCGGGTATATTATCTTTGAAATCCCAATATGACGAGATAAAATTGGCTGAGCAATAATCATCACAAGTAAAATTAGAGTTTGACTATTAATATTTAGAATAATATTGAATTTGCTCATCAAGAAAGAGAAAAGACATTTATTCTTTTCCCTTGATTCTACTCATGAAAAGATATATTTAGAGGATGTTAGTGGCAAATACGAAGAAATTACTCTTAATGAGTATGACACTAGTGATGTTTTGGATGGAAATTTTTGTTCATCCTCTAATAGCTCATTAGAAAAGATGCAGAAGATATGTACATTATTAAATTACATTTATTACTATACGAAATTACTCCATATCTCGATAAATTGCACTTCATAATTTCACCTTCAATTTACTGTGTAGATTTCTATTTTCAATGAAAGTAGGTTGTAGATTGCACTTTTTTTAATGTCAATACTTATATTTTTAGTTATGATAGTTTCTTCTTTACAGTCTCACTCTCTATTTTCTGTTTAGATTTACGTTCAAGTAACAATAATTTGTAGATTACACTTTACATAACATTGTATTTTTGTTTAAAGTTACCTGCACTAATTATTTTTCTTTTTCCTATTACATATAGTTTTTGGTGGTGACGGCGATCTTCCTCCATACACATAGAGGACACCATCAGGGTCAGGTTTAGAGGAAGGTCCTTGTCAGACGACAAGGTGGCACTATTGTGGAGACAAACACTTCTTTGTTGCTTTTTATCATGTCTGTCGTTATCGTTGATCACTCCTCATAGTCCTTCACCTCGATGACGTCACCCTCAACACACAACCCGTCTTACACTCCCTCTCCTCTCTCTCATCATACCAACACCACCACTCACTAATGTTGTAGGTCTTTCTAGTTTGAACGAGGGTCATGTGGGTCATGTTACTGTAGGTGATTGAGATATATTGGGCAGTACAACCACACTTTTGAGCTAGAGCATGTTAGATATACATAAATTTTATTTTAAAAAAGTGGTAATAATGTTATTTTGATTTAATATAAACTAATTATATATTCTTTTTAGATTTTATCACTCTTCATAAGTTGTTCATGCTATTAGGGATATTAATAATCTAAAGTTCATAAAGTTTGAGACACATCGTTGGGGTATAGCCTATGTAACAATCTAAAGTTTCATATATAATTTTTATTAATCTAATATATTTAAATTCATTTTGCAGAAACAGTTCTCGTGGCGCTCTGAGTACCAAGCACACATTAGGAGGAGCTTCAAGCATAAAGGGGGGATCGTCTTCACAACATGTTTCGGGAGGTATAGAAGATTCATCAACGCCCTCTTTACTTTTGGAGGATGTTTTCGACTCCTTGTTCAGAGCTCCATATACTCTAGATTATCACAAGAAAAGTCTACAAGCCAAGAATAATAAACATTCTAATTCTGGGGTCATGAGTTCCTCTAAACATATTGTGGGCGCTCCCAGATACATAGTATTAGAGAAGGAAGATAAGAGTTAATTTGACAATTAAATCTTATTATAAATTAAATATTTCAATACTATTTTTTATTTTAACAAACTGTGTATTTCAGATGAGAACCCAAAGCTATTGAGCTACACGTGCATACCTATACGCGGCAGTCACACCATAAGTGAGCTGACAACTAATCTAAGACGACACATATGTGAAAAGAGTAATTTAGTTTTCCCTCTTAACTATGTTTTTATATAATTTTTTTTGTAGGAAACCTTCCAACAACTAATGGAGAACCAGACTCAGCGCCCAAGAGGACTTACGATCTTGAGTCATGATCAGTTTGACTATGGGCTATGAATAGAGGCTACTGGAGGCAAAAAGAATGGAAGGGTTTATGGATTAGGCTCACAGGCACAAGTGTTCGCCACTCATCGCTTTCTAATGCATTCAATACATTAATTTCTACTGCCCCGGAGGATAATGTTTGTAGGCAGTAGCTTCATTCAGTGCTGATATTTGCTGCTCAGATCGCTGAGATGAAGTCTAAATTGGAGGCTAAAATGAAAACAAAATTAGATGCATTACGACACACCTAAGAGAGAAAAAACCGATAGAGGAGGACATCGACGAAGAGGAGGATGACAAGGAGACGAAAGATAATTATTACTTTTTTTTATTTATGAGACATCCAAATATGTTAATCTTATGCACATCTAAATTGGTTCAGTGCCTTGCAATCATTCCTGTATCTAATTTGTGTGTCCATTCAATTCGTTTTACTTTAATAATTAGATTGTGCAATATATAATTGTATATGTATTTGTGTTATGATTGTATATGTGAAAATTATAATTTGAAAAAAGAATAATTATTTATTTTTACCTACAATTTTTCGATGGCAAAAAGATGAACAATCATTTTTTCTTTTTATGAATCAATGGATATAGATTGTCGGTTATATGATTGACGGTCAAGTAATGGACTATCTAAAAACCGATTGCCTAAATACTGTCGGTTATTAAACCCACGAATTTAACTAAGAGCAACTGATGCTTTTTTTTTCTTTTGGCATGAACTAACAGCTTGTAACTATCAGTTATTATAGTTATTTAACCGATGGCTAATCAACGATTATGTTTTCTACATAAACCGAAAAACTTGAGCCATCGGTTATTTAACCGACGATCATGCTTTCACCCTAAACTAACGGGTTATGAACATTGGTAATCCGTCGGATATTTAAGTTGTCGAAAACATAGTCCTTCTTTAGTTTACCAACAAACTGAAAAGCAATGTGTTTTGGACCATGACAAAATCATGGATGTATCATTAACCATTATTTTTTTACCGACGACTTTTAATCATCGTAAATAACCTGAATTCTTGTAATGTAAATTCTAATAGCTTAAATCTCATAAAGTTGTCAAGCATCTCTTCACTGCATTCCGAGGACCCTGAAAAATGTAGCTAAACTCTTGGATTATTTCCCCCTAAACTCTTGTAAATTCTAATAGCTTTAAATGTAGCCAAAATAAGTCTGTAGCCAAAATTAAATGATTTTCCATGTACAACATCTATAATCATGCGAAGCAAAATTGTCTCTTTCAATAAAGCAACGTATATAATCATGCACTTAATAATCTGTCAACAATGCATAAAATAACATTTGCATTTTACACCCCTCACTTATTCTGAAAATCTTTTTTCTCTTATTTCAGAAAAAAAAAAACTACATTTTTATAACATCTCAACACCACATAACAATATATAAGTTTATTTTATGTGAATACATATAATCTATATTTTAAAAGAGCGAGAAAAAGAAGAAGAAAATATATATTAGGTGCAATGCATACGGACAGCGAATAAGAGGAGAGCATGTCTGCATGCATGCTCTCTCTCGCTCCTATCATTCGCTGTACGTTGCACGCAGCTAATATTTTCTCAAGAAGAAGAAGACAGAAGAAAGAAGAAGCAAAATGCCTGGCTTTACCATGTATGCCTATGATAAACCAACAAAGACTTCACCAAAACCGCGCTAAATCATCACAAGAAAGAAGCCAATAATGGCCAAAAGGAAGCGTCAAAGCTCTCAAAAGCTCCATTTTCTTCCAACTTCAAGCTCCGAAGCTCTTCCTCTAAGAATCACAAACAACAGTTGATTATGAGGAGGAGAGACAGAAAGATGTGCATTTATGGATGGTGCATGGAGCCTTAAAAGACATATGTTGCTTATTGTTATTAATTAATGTGTATATAAAGACATAAATAGACCAATAGGACGAGTTAATGTTCCCAACATAGTGATGAGGAGGGCCATCTATCTTTGACCGGAAATGTGGATGGCCGGCTTTTGTTGGGGTATGTTTTGTCTGCTCGGCATGGTGGAGGGGATTTTATATTGCCTTCCCTTGAATTTTTCTCCTTGTTCTAGGGCATCATATTATCATTCATATTGCCATGATACAAAAATCATCTGTGTAAGTACAAATCCTACTCCTAAGTTTGTATTGAAAATTTTTTTTAATTATTATATGGTGGGCTATTGGAATTCCATTTTAATTGATTAGATATTATTTTTAATTTATTAAATATTATTTAAGTATTTACATTATTTTCATTAGAAAGTTTAAATATATATGTTTGTAAGTCATTTAAAAAGTCGTCTCAAGCTTTTTTTTTATATTTTTCATATAAAAATCCTCGCGTCTTTTGTGACTTATTTTCTTATATAAGATATAAATTTTTTTCTCTATTGTAACTCATATCTTAGCACTTGATAATAATAATAATAATAATAATAATAATAATAATAATAATAATAATAATAATAATAATAATAATAATAATAATAATAATAATAATAATAATAATAATAATAATAATAATAATAATAATAATAATAATAATAATAATGATTTTATTATCATTAAAATATGCCTTTAATAATGATCTCTCATGTTGCACTACCAGTTTTCGATCTATAATCGTCTTAGCCTCCACATCTTTCTCAAGTTTTCATATAACCGTTTAATTTCCTCTAAAAGGTAGAAACCATCCTTGCTATATGTGGATGGACAAAATCATTGATAAAAAAATAATAGATAAGTTTAAGAGTGTCGGAAGATTTGCAAAGTAGTGCGATTATTTACTGTTACATGAAAATTCAACACACACTCAGATAATATAAGAGTAATCAGGAGGAGACACCTCAGTTTTTTATGTGAAAAACCCTATAAATAGAAAAAAATCACGACCTTATCCCAGTTGAAATAATACAATATGTAATGGTGGTTATAAAGGCTCTCTCCTAAGTTTGGGATGATAGAATTACAAAGTTGATGTAAAATGATATTTCAACAAAATAGTCACAATAAGCTGCAAGGGCCGTAGTCACTTGTTATGGAGATAGTAGCCCGTCGTTAATGTTGTAGACACTTGTTGTAGCACCAACTTATTTTAGAAGTCGTAGTTGAAAACCATGATATTAGTTGACCACGTGGGTCGTAAATGGTTTCTTTAGAAGCATTAATTGCTCATAAAGATCATCATAGATTTGTGTGAGTTATGAGTTGTGTAGGTTGTAGTTGGTCATATAGACTGTAGCGGTGAGCTGTAATAACATCTGTAGATCATACGGACCAGAGTTGGGAGCAGTGTGAGCTGCGGGACGCCTAGGCTGTAATTGGTCACATAGTTTATAGCGGGGTGCTGCAATAACGTCTGTAGACCTCAAAGATTGGAGTTAGGAGCTACATGAATTGTGAGTCACATAGGTTATGACAGGAGTTGTAATAATGCCCGTAAGCCGTAGAAGCTAGAGTTGGGAGTTCTGTGCAGTGTGAGCAGCATAGGCTGTAGTGGCGAGCTGTAAAATGTCTATAAGTCATAGAGGCCAGAGTTGGTAGCTACTTAAGCTGAGAACCACGTAGGTCGTAGTTTGTCACATAGGTTATAGTAGAGAGTTGTAATATCGTCCATATGCCACAAAGGCCGGAGTTGTGAGTTGCTTAGGTTGTAGTTGGTTACATAGATCTTAGCAGGGAGTTGTAATAACATATGTTTGTTATGCTTGCTTTTGTGCTTTTTGGAGGAGAATTTTTACGTTGTTGAGATGTTGATATATGGAGATTCTCCCCTTTAAAAAATTTGCGACAGTGCCAAAATTTTGAGGAGGCGGTGCAGACACCACTTGAAAATGAGTTGATCCTTTCTTTGAGGGCATGAAAGATCGAGCTTGCAAAGATCAACCATGCCTTTGTGAGTATAAGAAATGATAACTCCTTTATCAGAATGCAGAGACTTTGTAGGCATTTCAAGCGAGAATGTTGGCTTTTAAACAAGTGAACATCAAGTTGTGGGCCTTCTAATAATGAGGAGGAAGTTGTAATGAATCAGAGTATTTTTTGACTTGCTATAGCCTTTATACTAGTAGCGTTGTTCATTGTAGATTTCTAGTCGCTTAATGTAGCATTTGTACGTGATGATGGTGCATTTGTTTGTATACACTTCTTTTACTTGATGTAGTAAAATTTTCACATAGATTTTGTCTTTTCCATTGAGTTGTACTTGCCCATCTTCTAGGATATTTTTGCCCCACTTTTGGGGTGTTTTTGATGCCTTTGTCTTTGTGGTAGGAGCATAGTGGCAACTCTTCTAAAGCTTATGCCTTAAGAGATTCTTTGGCTTCCAAATATGTAGAAGTCAGTGATTAAATTTATTAAATGTGCTTTGTATAAAAAAGGTCATGTATCTTTTGAGGCACATTTCTTATGAGGTTTGTGCCTTCCGAAACTTGCGTTTGCTGAAATTTTGATATATTTGTACATTCTAAGGCTTGGAGCCCTTTGAGACTTTTGATTGGAGACCCTATCAATTGTTTGTTCTCATGGAGTCTTTTTAGTGAGGAATGTATCCACAATTAGCTTCTCATCGAAACTTACCTCCTGTCTTGTTTTTCATGGGTATGGGTGGAGAATTTGTCTATCATTTTCCCTCAAGAGGTATTTCTAGCTAGGAATGTATCCAATACTAGCTTCCCTTGAAGACATGCCTAATGTGCTCATTTTCTAGAGGGTGTAGATCATGTCTGTCACTTGCCCTCAAGAGATCTTTCTAGTGAGGAATGTATCCACTACTAGTTTCCCATAGAGACTTGCTTCTTGGGCTCACCTTCTAGGGCAGCGTATGCACGATTAACTTTCCATCGAGAGTTGCCTTCTGGGCTCGTCTTTAAGAGGTATGGGTGGAGACATTGTCTGTCACTTGACCTCAAGTGGTATGTTTAGTGAGAAATGTATCCACTACTAGCTTTTTGTAGAGACTTGCCTCTTGGGCTTACATTCCAGGGTTATGGGTGGAGACTTGTCTTTCACTTGCCATTAAGTGGACTTTCTAGTGAGGAACATATCCACCACTAGCTCTCTATTGAGAGTTGTCGTCTTCCAGAAGTACGGTGGAGATAATGTCTGCAACTTGCCTTAAATGGGTTTTTCTATTGAGGAATGTATCAACTACTTGCTTCCCATCGAGACTTTCTTTATGAGCTCATATTTTAGGGGTATCGGCGGAGATCTTGTCTGCCACTACGAATGTTTGACCATTCCTACCTAGGCTGTTAGTGAAAGCACGTCCACTTGGCAACTGTAGCCTGTAATAAAAGAAGTTGATAGGAATCCACCAAAGAACCTATCTGAAGCTGCTAGTCGAAGCTCCTATTTCTATTTTTATCATGTCTAATAATAGTGAATATAAATCGCACTCTAAATAACTAAAATATATATTTTATATAAGTTGCCTCATTTTTTATTGTATTTTCAATATGTCACTCTCCTCCTTATTTCACATTTCTTTTCCAACTTGAAACCCCAAGTAGTCCGATTGCTCTCACACTGAGGTCTACCAATATATTTTGTAAAATTTACATACATATCACAAATTTTTTTTGTATATATTCTTTAATTTTTTTACATTAATATTGTTTTATATATGCTTTAAAGGAAATGTTTCATCTATTTAAAATTAGCAATAGTGTTATATGATGTGAAAGATTTGAGTGTTATAAATGTAAAAAAAATTAAAATTTGATTGTTAAATATATAT
>NW_018165452.1:78260-126470 GCF_001263595.1 Phalaenopsis equestris | reverse complement strand
TATATATATATATAAACAACAAAAATTTAACAGGTCATTAAAGCGGCCATTGAATTAGTAGAACTATATGTCTCATCATAATTCATACAACAGCTAAGTTCTGTATAAAATATTAATATTTCGGAGATTCAAAGTCAAACATAGATCAAATGTGAAGAATTATGCAAATTGTCAACTGTGTTGACCAGACTCAATCCCTCTTCTCTTTTTTCATCTTTATAAAGCCCCCTGGCTGGCTTATAAGAATAGCTGACTTTATCCTTAGAAGCCTGTTTTGGATGGTAATGAAACAAGGGAATATTATTTTTAAATCATCTCATGGTAGAAAGGGTTAGGGGTATAACCTAGTTAAGTCAACTCGACAGCTGGCTCGAGCTCAGCTTGATGAATGGCTCATCTATCAAGCTCGTCGGGTAATTTAGATTGACCCGTTAGCTCGTGAGCCGGCCTGTTTGAAAAATATTTTGTTTTTTTCTTTTTATTTTTATTTTTTATTATTTTGTTTGTTTTGAACTAAAATAAAACATGTTTGGTTAAGATATTATTGTTTTGAGTGTTTTTTAAAATAAAATAAAATTGATTCCAAACAAAAGCTTAAACAATATTATTATTCAAAAATTCATTTGTGCACAAAAGAATTTTAAAAATATAAAGATTATTTTTTAATTACTTTTATAAAATTATTCTTTATAATTTCTGGTCTAATTGCTCACTACTTGTGTTCTTGAATTAGTATAATTGTTTTCATGAAACTTATTTTTTTTATTTTATAATATTGAGGCCCTCTGAGTCGAATCAAACTCATAGAATTAAATTGGAGCTCGAGCCTAATTAATTAGCCAAGGTCAGGCTTAAGCCTTCATATTTACATGTACAGGACTAAGGTTAAAAACAAAGAGAAATTTACATACACACCTACCAATTCTTACGTATTTACATATCTAAGACCTAAACTTCTTATTTACAAGTATAATACTTTCGTATGAAAAAAATGAACATTTCACTTTTAAAAAGTAAGTGCTAGTGATATTTTTTATGTGATATTAAAAATTTGAATGATATATTCGTAAATATGAAAGTTTTGGCATTAGATATGCAAATACATAGGAATTGTGGAGAATGTATGTAAATACCCCCATTGATTTGACAGTACATTGAACCAAATTGTTACTGCTGTACATAGAGCCCAAAATTTTGGATGTACATTTCTTCAAATTTTGAGTCCTTCATCTACTCAAAATTCAACATAACTTTAACGTACGATGAATCGGGCGTTCTGATAATAACATAAATCACACCATACCATACGTTCGGCAACATAATGTGATCCATACAATCGTCTGCACATCAATCTTCCAGGCTTAGTAATTTCTCCATTATGTCACCTCCAGTATAATGATATTGCTGTTAACAAATAGACCTCTCCATTTGGTAGCTAAGGTGCAAAGGAGCCAAAAAATAGGAAAGACTCGGTATTTATTAGTTAAAATAATTGAACGCAACTTATTATTTTATTTATCGATATCTTCAATTGCGCAAAATAGATTTTTTATTTTTATGGCATAATATCTTTTAAAATGCATCTGTTCACTGTCAACATAAGACTCAATTCCTATGTATTTACACATCTAGCACCAATCTTTACATTTTACATTTATACCACCCAATTCTTTTTATCACACCTATACCATCACTATTTTAACCTTCAAAAAGTGAAATATGCTTTTTCATACATATGAATTTCAGTTCAGGTTTTGGACATGTAAATACATAAGAATTGAGTGGCATTTATGTATAACATTCAAGAAATTCATCAAACCTTTCGTAATTAGCAGATTGAGATTTAATCCTCTTCATTAATCCATCCGATAAATATCTGATTCAATAAAACCTTCATGCCTTCAAAGAAAAATAATCCACCAGAAATCTAATTAAAAAAAAAGGAAAAAAAAAGATTTTTATTAGGTCATTAATGCTGCTCATAAATCTGCATGTAGGTCTCTGAGAGAGCAACCATCTGAGGAAGAGTTTCTGTCACATGAAGGTCTTGCATTTCATACCTGAAAATCATCATTAGAGACACTCAGACTTCCATTAAAAGGCTGAAGTAAGATGGAGATGATAAGGGCGTGATTGAGCTAAACCGACTTGTGAGCTAGCTAGGGCTTGGCATGATAAGCGGCTCATGAGCAGAGCTCAATGAGCTAGCAAGTCAAGCTCAAGCTAGCTCATAGCTCGTGAGCCTGCTTGCTTGATAGAGTAATTTCATTTATCTCATAATTGTCCATTCTATTTGACATTTTATAATAACACCAACTTAAAATTAATATTATTTTCTCTCTTTCATTTTAAAAAAGCCAGCTCGAGCTCGATTAATTAATCGACCTGAAGCTGAAGCCTAGAGTGGCTCCAACTCGGCTCAACTCAACTCATTTACAACCCTAGATGGAGATTGGTAGAGATTCAACTTATTTGTAGTCCATACCATAATTCTTCTGATTTGCACTGCACAAAAACCCTATAATAACCTTCATCTGGCTTCCCATCATGTACTATATTTGCAATGAGATCATATTTTGATTTTAGTTTTTGATTCTCCTTTGGGGTTGGCAGTGGGATGTAATCCTTCAACTCAAGGTTTTTCACAGGAAAATTCACTGTTTGGAGAATGGAAATAACAAAAAAAATTGATCGCTAAGGAGGAGAATTTTTCAAAACAGAATGGAAGTAAAGCAACATACCTAAAGTGGGGTTCTTTTCGACAAAAAAGTTATTTTTGGTAAATCTACGCATGTGAAGAATTACATATTTTGGCAGTTTCTTCACTCGATATCTCATCCTCGCTATGCATGGTCGAACGACCTCAGTAACAGTCTCGCCATCAAATTTCTTCAATATGTTGAAAAGGGGAACCTGGCAAGGAAAAAAATATTAGGAGAAAGGAAATTAAAAATTGCAACCCAAACCAGAAATAAAAAAAGGTTGCAGGACTTGAGAATTGAATTTGGAACACAATATTGAATTTAGAACACAATTACAAGTACACACATAGCAGTAATGTTACATACTTACATATTTCATAATTCTTGTATGTTTACACATCTAACACGGAAACTTCATATTTACATGCAAAATTTTAGCATTATACCAAAAATGCCACTATTAATTATTATTTAAAAGTGAAACATACCATTTCATGCATAGGTTTATGACACCAAAGTGGTATATATGCCAGATATGTAAATACATGAGAATTGGGTGGTGTGTATGTAAATTTCCCTATGAAAATGGATTCAGCTGCGGAATAATGAAAATTTAGTAGCTCTACTCATATACGGTGTAAGAGAGAACTGGAAGCCCACAGTCATAGATGTTGGGGAGAGTTCCCATTGTTCCAAAATACCTCCAAGGAGTACGAAATTCCATTTTTTCTAAATTGGAAAATACGGTAATAAAATAAAAGAGAAATTAATTATGTGATGTAATCTAGTGATCTGCTATGTATATTAATTTCAAATAAATTATTTTCTAGAAAACATGAAGACTACACTAGCTTCGAGATTGATCACTTGAGAAAGACCTCGACACCATACAATTCATGAAGACCACAGTGGAGATTCAAGGATAATGAATACAGAAGAAAAAGGAAGATTAATCAACATAACACTAAATTTATATGCATTTACATGTCTAACATAGCCCTTACCTATGCATGAAAAGATGTATTTCACTTTTTAAAAATTAAAATGGTAGTATTTTTGAAGTGTGACGAAAGATTTGGGTGGTATAAACGTAAAAAACAAAATTTAGATGTTAAATATATAAATACATAGGAATTGGGTGCTATGTAAGTGCCCTAAAGTAAAAATGATCACATGTTGTAGTTGCCCAGAAATTTCTCAAAGTGTGTTTATACTTGCACAACTTACTCTTGGAACACTATTAACTTGAATAACTTGTGGAAACCAGTTTCTGTGTGGCTTTGGATTATATTTAGTAACTAATAGCTTGTGAAGTTCAGTAGATCATCAATATTGTCCTTACAAATTATCGCTCGCCACTAGTTTATTCACATACACACTCGTTAGATCATTATTTGATTTATTTTATAAGTAGAGACTTAAATTTTTGGTAATTAAATGAAATAAACAATTAAGTACAACATATTATCTAATAACTTAAATTTTTATAATTCACGTACTTATTATTGGTGCTTCTCCTTTAAAAGTAGGGCTATAAATTTTTGCAGAAAGTTGCTTAATTAAAATAGATTCAAAACTTAAGAGGGTGGTTGAGGCAGGTAATGACAAATTTAGGATTAAAGAGAGTTAAAAATTATGTGGGCATTCATTTATTTGTAAAGTAAACCCACTTCACACACAAATGATGTGAGACGAACCATCATGCCAGCTGAGCAACTAACGAGTAAAGAGAGAATCAAATTTTCTTTAATGCTACGAAGCAAGGACACTTCCAAAGTGTGTCTGCGCCTATGTTGGACACATGTTGTACATAGACACGCTCTAACACACTGTGACACGTGTACGAAATGCGAGTAACTAAGTTAGAGGTAAATTAGGGCTCCAACATGGTGCCAACATGAAAGAACACGAAGAAAGGACATGGGTAGAGGAAAAAAGACAACAAACCGAGAAATAAAATTCAATGTGAGAAAAAGAGAAAATTGTGATGCCTGGTCGATTAGTAACACGACTGAGATGATCAAAGATATGCAAGGAAAACTCATTATGAGATACATGAAACTAGGAGACACTTGAAGATACACAATGAAGAATATATGTGAGGAAGTAGAGGGAGGAAGATAATGAAGCCACAAGCCAAGGCAATGAGCACAACAAAGGAAAAATTGGTTTGACACCCTTTAAAGAATTATTTGGGATGAAGTTGATTTACAATAGCGCGCATCTAAGAAGTCAAAAGAGCAGGGAGACTTGATGACGTACAAGGACTTATACAAATAAGTTATTTAAGTTTTTTACGATTATGAATATAGATTTACGATTATGAATATAGATTTTATATTTCTATTAAGTTATAAAAAAATATTAATAATTTTAAAAAACACATAAAAAATAATAAATTCTTAAAATTATAAAATTTAGAGCACTTTTAAACTTTAATGATCAAAAGTTTCTAATTTCTTAAGATTTTAAGTATTTTTTAAATAAAAAAAATTTAAATTTCTTTTTGAAATTTTCATAAAATGAGCTTGGGCTTATATTTGACCTCTAATTTAAAGTTTAGAGACTTTGAAGTTGAATAAATCTATACAAGTTATATGAGTACGACTAATGAATGCTTTATAACAACTTAAAATGACTAATTTTAGCGAGTTTGACCTCTAATTGGTTAAAAAGCTTCATGATTCTTAAAATGACTAATGAATGTTTGAACTCCAATTTCTTAAAGTTAAGAATCTCCCCAAACTTTATTAGTATTCTAATTTGGCAACTTAATATGACTAAATGAATGTTTGTGCAATAAAATTTCCTTTATTGTCAATCGTGTTTGATTCTTTTAGTGTTAAATTTTTTTAATGATATTTTACATCATCCGGTTATGTCTTCAGTAAAGCATAGTAGATCATTACGTATTTTATATTAATAAATTACTAAATAAAAAAATGTGTCCATGACATATCACATCTTACGTTTTACAATTATGTTGTATCACCTTATCTATGTGATGTGGGAGCTACTGCACAAGATTCGCTATCATGCTATAGTAACAAAACAATTACTTGCGGGATTCAGTATCTCGGGAGAAAGACCGGAAGTGATCCCTATTTTATTTTCCTTTATTTCTTTGGTAAATTTCATTCTTTCCATTTCTTCCTTTCTATATATGTCTTACATTAGGTTTTGGAGAGTTGGTTTTTTGTGTATGTTTGTTCGGGATTGTTGTTGGCATCTCGAGTTTTCCTTTATAGAGTTGTATCAGTAGTGCTCCGGTTGTATCTTGCTCTTGCAATGGTGATTTATCCTTCCCCAACTCTTCCACACCCCTCCTTGTTGTAGCCGCCTATAACAACAAACTAAGTTGTTTCTTCCTGCAGTTTCTGCCTTCCTGCCACCGTCATCATCTTCTCTGCGCGTTGTCGCAATCCAAAACAACAAGGAGTTGTTGTCCCAACCTACTCTAGCCTTCCCAACAGATATCCCTAGTCCTTCTTGCTGATCCCGACCTATTCCAACCACCCCTACTTGCTGTTGTCCCTAGACTGCCACCCAGAACTCTCATCTCCTTGTTGTTTCTCGCTGCCCAGCCCTCCAGTCTGGCTGCCATAGCTCAGAATCGCCTCAGCCCGTTCGTTCTTCGCTAGCTAGCCTACCTACCGACTTGCTGCCGCTCAGGAAAACAAGTACCTGGTGTTTTATGTTTGTGAACCCCCTCGTCCACTATCCCGTCACCTTCTGAGCCCTCGCCGACCATCAAAGCCACCCCTAAATCCAACCCTAGTTGAGTTTGTATTGTCGTTTATTGCAATTTTAAATTTCCTGTTGTGTTTGATTGTAATTTCCTGCTCGATTTCAATAATAATATTCATTTTTCTCGTTATTGTTGGTTAACTCTGATATCACCATGTCATGTCTTGTCTGTATCCTCATATCCATATTCGTGCTTCATATCTCTAATGTTTAAAACCTTAGAAACTCAAAAATGATCATGTGCATGACATTATAAGTAGCAGACCTCATGAGTTATGTTATCTCTTCATGTTGTAGTGTCACACATTTTTTAAAGGCAAAAACTAAATTTTCTTTACAAGCAATACTTCAATACAACAAACAACAAAAAAAAGCCTTTATCTCACTAAGTGAGGTCGGCTACATGAATCCTTTTTCTCCATTGTGTCCTACGAAGTGTCATTTTTCCATTTAATTCTAATAGATTAAGATCATTTTTTATACAATATGCCCAAGTCTTTTTAGGTTTACCTCCGCCTTTCTTAGCATAAGTCGAAACTAAAACATGTACTCTCCTAACCGGATCATCAGATGGTAAACGTTTAATGTGACCAATCCATCTAAGACGACTCTCTCTAATATTGTCCGCCAATCAAGCTACACCAACCCTATCACTGATATATTAATTTCGTATTTTCTCTCTAAGTGTCAAGCCACTCATCCACCTAAGCATGCTCGTCTCTGCAACACTTAACTTTGTTTTAAGTTTCTCTTCTAAAGGCTAACATTGTGCACAATAGAGCATTGCAGGTCTCACCAATATCATATAAAATTTTTCTTTCAATTTAAGCGGTACTTTTCTATCAGACAATCGGCTCGAAGCATTCCTCCACTTCAACCGACCAGCTTGAATCCTACTAAAAATCCTCATCAATATCATCATCAATCTGAACAATAGACCCGAGATATCTAAAATGTTAACATCTTTTAATGATTTGATCACCCATAGTTACAACTCTACCACTAGAGCAACTACTACTAAAATTACATCCCATGTATTCAGTTTTAGTTGTACTCAAACGAAGGCCTTTAAACTCCAATGTAAACCTCCATAATTCAAGTTTTTCCAGAACTCTTTCTCTAGTCTTATCCACAAGAATGATATCATCAACGAAAAACATTGTATCACGTCTTAACCTATGTTTAATTATCCTCTCCCATAATTTTAAAGTATGACACATCAACTTACTTCTTCTATAATTAGCACACGCTTGTGCATCCCATTTATTCTTAAAAATGAGGACTAAAATACTCTTCCTCCACTCTTAATACAACTTTTCAATTTTTTAAATAATATTAAAGAGTTTTGTAAGCCAAGAGACTTCCAAATCTCATAAATATTTCTACACTTATGGGGGATATCATTAGTTCTACTGATTTTCCAACCTTTGATCTTTTTAAAGTCTTCTCAACTTCTTTTTTACTAACGCGGCGATAAAAATAAAATATTTTATTATTATTAACGATATTGAAATCACTAAGGTCGATTGTATTTTTAGAAATTTCATTAAAAAATTAATCAAAATAGTCCACCCACCAATGTTGAATATCTTATTCTAAGAAGAACATTTTTTTATTTTCATCTTTAATACACTTTACTTGAGTTAGAACTTTACTTTTCTTTTCTCTTTGTTTGGCTAGTTTATACATAAATTTTTTACCCTCATTAGTATCTAATATATATATAAAGATCACTAAAAACAAAACTTTTAGCATCACAAATTGTTCTCTTGAACTCCCTACAAGCCACCTTATATTTTTCTCAATTATCTAAGCTTTTATATTTGAACCAAATTTTATAACACAACCTTTTATATTTTATTTTTTCTTGCACATTATAATTCAATCACCAATTATTTTTATTTGTAGAAATTATTCATTTTGATTCTCGTAGTACATCTTTTGTCACTTATTTAATAGTGTTTATTACTTTATCCCACATAAAATTTGTTTTTTTATGAACATCCAACTATTGAAAATTTGAAGTTTACTCATAAAAATAATTTTATTGATGTTTTTAGGTGCCCACATCTAATTTTAAAACAATGATTTCTACTATTTTTTATCTTAAAACTCTTCATCTTAAAATTCAAAACTAATAATCGATGTTAAGTACTTAAATTTTTCACTTAGAATGACCTTACAATCTTTACATTCCCGACGATCACTTATTCTCATAAGAAAATAATCAATTTGTGTTTTATTAGATCCATTCTTATAAGTAATAGTATGATCATATCTTTTCCTAAATAAAATGTTTGTAATAACAATCATATGCTAAAACAAAATATAATATGATTCTGTCTTCTTCATTAATTACTCCAAAATCATAGCCACCGTGAATTTTTTTAAAATCTTCTACCACTCTACCAACATGTCCATTTAAATCTCCTCCAATAAAATTTTTTTCTTCAAGAGATATCATTTGTTATAATTCTTCTAGGGCATTAAAGAATTTTTTTTAGAACTTATATCTAAACCTATTTGAGGAGAACAAGTTCTTATAACAATAGAAAATTTAATATTAACAACAATCTTAAAGACTATAGTTCTATCCCCAATTATATTAATTTTTACAACATTATCTTTCAAACTCTTATCTATAATTACGCCTACACCTCCTACTTGACCAAAGTTTAAAATTTAAACTATCAATCTCCTTAGTCTTTTCTCCAACCTATTTAATTTCTTGAATACATAATATATTTATCTTTCTATGATCCATAATATCAACTAATTTCATTAATTTACCTATGAGAATACGTATATTTCAAAATTTTATCCTAATATTAGTTTCATAGACTAACTTCTTTATTTGCATTCATCCATAATATGAGAACTCTTGTTTATTTGACATTACACCTGGACGTTGGTGTAGAGGCCCTTACACATTTTTCACTATATTCAGATCATACAGTTCATCGCTTCTAGGGGACGCCCTAGCATTTACACAAAAATTTAAAGGATTCATATCATGATTGTGCGACAAATTTTAGGATAGTTGCCGACTACCTAAAGCAACCCTCCATTTTTTACATCCGCAAATTGAAACCCGACAATGACACTGTTTTAATGATCACTCTAACTGTTAAGCTTCCATATGCTACCATTAATAATATCTTAGCGAAGCCTTATTTTGAAAAATACAAGAATGGTAAGTTTAATTTCACAACATTTATGAACCGCATGAGCCGTTCTATTTTACTATTTTTGTATATTTAATGTCAAATTTTTCTCATAATCATAGTCAATAGCATTATCCCAACTATTTTGGGATAGCTCCATAAATTCTCATTCTTAGGCTAGGTTGTCAACCTTCGTTAGGTTGCGCTAGGAACGTCGACACACATTTTTTTTGTTTGGTAAAATAACTTTTTCCGGCATTATCCCGAAATTATTCACTGGAACGAAATTTTTTTGTCGATTTAGAACAAAACTTTCGTCGCATGTTCAGCCAAGCAACTTTTGAAGGAACTTCGCCGAATAGACGTTAAACCTACCTTAAACATATAATCCTACAAAACTAATTTTAATCAACCCATCTAATGTAAGTATTTTCCGCTCTTTTTATATTCAAACTATTGCAGTTTAAGTTCCACTATCACACTTCAATAGATTTTATTTCTATTATCCTTCTAACACAGAAATGTTGTGATCAATCCTTTTAGTTTAAAATCTTTGACGCACATCCATATTAAAATAATATTATATTCACGACGCATACCTTTTACTTTTGCCCAACAGTCAGAAACATACGATATAACAAACTTAGTTGGAATTCAAAAAAATTTCCGTTAAGCCTTTATGATACTTCTTTATCGCATAATACCCCTAAGGTAATTCTCCATTTTTAACTCTCAAACTTAAAACTAGAAGGTATATTCTCACTGTTATCCGCGAGATATTTGTACCTACCAAATTTAGATATCATCGTTATTAACCTTACACCAAATATTTGGGGTGATGTCATTACTCCTAACATTTTATTATTTGTTATTAAGTGAAGTATGATGTGTTAATATAGCTTTCATAAAATATTTTAGATGACATTTACTCGTGTAATTTTAATTATATCTTGTTTCTTCTAAATCCACCAACACCAATTTCTTAATTCATCTAACATAATCATTTCTAACAATCATCACCTAAGCTTATTTTCAATCATCATATCGTCAAAAGGTATCACTATATCTTTTAGAGTATTAAGTAATAATAATTAATATGGCATTCCTTAATATTAAACGTCCGTTTGAATCAGCTTATCCCTACGTCGAGCGTTTTCGAAACGCTGACGAAGCGTTTGTTTCGTGCAATAGGGTCGGCGATCAAGCGATGCGCGTAAGGTTTTACATATAATACAAAGGGCGATCTGCCGCTCCCTTTACCCCGCGTTCCGCGTTTCCTCAGAGCTTATTAATCCTCAGCCCCTCGAGGCCGTCTTCCGCTGGTTACCCTAGCTCAACGATCAAACTCCCCCGTTCTCAGCCCTCGATCCCGTGCACCCCTCCCCTCTTCCATTTCCCGTCTTGCCTTAGGTGGTGAAGAGGTCGTTAGGTTGTGGATCGAAAGTTGTGTGAAATTTCTTCGTAGATATCCCTGTTACGCCTTATGGTTTTGCAGAGCTCCTCTTCCCTGTAGAGAAATATTATTTGTGTGGTTATCTGTGATGGCATAGGGGTGATGGAATTATGGTGAGTTGGGCAATGCTATAACTGGGATGCGTTGGGCAATGCTATTACCAGAAAGAAATTTTTGATCCTTCATGTTACAGAGCTTTCTTTATGCGATTTCTTGGTATTTAACTGCAAAGAAATTTTTGATCCTTCGTATTACTGGGATCCTTCCTCTAAAATTTCATGTTATAGGGCTTTATTTAAGCAATAACATTGCTATTTGATATGAATAGTTCATGGAAATAATGTCCTGCCCTAAATTTGGGAATTTCTGTTGACATGTATGCCACACAATTCCTTTAAATATTAGGCATTTAACACCTAAGGTTTCATATTGGCTTGGATGTCACAAAGCTTTAATATTAGGCAGCATTTGGAGTTCTGTGGAGTTTTATATTAGGAATTTATATACCTTAGATGTCACAAAGCTTTAATATATTTAAGGGGTGAATGTTTTTTGTCATTTGGCAACATTTGGGAAATTCTGTTGGTGCTGCTCCCTTCGACCATTGCTATTTGATATGAACTATTTATGTTTCATTTGGCATAATTTGGGAAGTTCTGTTGGTGCTGCTCCCTTCGACCTTTGCTATTTGATATGAATTATTTATGTTTCATATGGTAGCATTTGGGAAGTTCTATTGGTGCTGCTCCCTTCGACCATTGCTATTCTATATGAATTATTTATGTTTCATATGGTAGCATGTGGGAGTTCTGGTGGATTAATTATTGTTGTTTCCTTCACTGTTTTTTTGATTGTTTTCCTGTTCTGTAGTTTTCCCTGGTTTATCTGACAACAGAATTTCTGCTCTCTTAAATTCTTTTTTGCATACATTTGTTGGGGTTGTTGTAAGGTTGGAAGTTCGATTAATGTTGTATTGCTGAGGTTAGAAGGTAATAAGGTTGGAAGCTCGGATAATGCTGTATTGCTTTCAATGACATTGTGGTTTGAAGTTTTTTTTACCTACTGGAATCATTCCAATTGAGATTTGCTTATGCCTGCTTAGTTTTTCCGATATAGGGATCCGAATTTCTTGGTTGTGTCTGCTTTTCGTTTATTGTTCATATGCATATATGAGGCTATGTTTTTATATTAGGCATTCAAATGACATATATGGGGCTTTCTGGTTTTATATGAAGCATTCAAATGCCATATATAAGACTTTCTGGTTTTATATGAGGCTTTTAAATGGCATATATGAGGCTTTTTGGTTTTATATGAAGCATTCAAATGCCATATATGAAACTTTCTGGTTTTATATGAGGTTTCAAATGGCAAATATGGGGCTTTATCCATATATCAGGCATTTAAGAGGCATATGTTGAGGCTTTTTTCATACTTGAGGCAAACATTAGTTGAGCAACTTTTTTTAGAGACCAGAGAACAATGCTTATATGGGGTTAGTTGAGAGCATGTTGTAGAGTTGTTCATTAAGATTTAAAGCTATGTAACCTAACACAATTGCTTAATAAAACTTATTCGATTCCTTTCTGTGAATGTAGGTCTATGACCGAACCACATAATTCTTTTGTGTACTTATATTTTTTGTGTTGATGAGAAAATTGCAAATCTGTCGAAATGCTTTGTGATGGCTATGGATGTTAACTTATGATTGCTGTGGAAGTAAACTGGATGAAGTTGGGCTCAAACCATACATTGTTTGTCATTGATAAGATTTTTTTTTTCTAACAAGAAAACATGAAGCGGGTACTTATTTTCCTTTGTTCCATATAGTTCCAACATGTCTAAGGCGACTGAAAGGAGAGTGTCTGCTATGTGGGATAAAGATGTAATAAATATTTTTTGTGATTTATGTATTAAAGAAATACAACTGGGAAATAGGCCAACCACGTATTTCAATAAGAAATGTCGACAAAATATTGCTAGAAGGTTCAAGGAATTAATAGGAAGGGATTACGACGGACTAAAATTTAAAAATAAATAGGATCAGTTGAAGGAGTGAAAATTTTGGAAGGAGCTCAAACGTGGATCTGCAGGGTTGGGTTGTGATCCCGTTAAGCGAACCATCGATGCTCCAAATGAATGGTGGGCTGAATAATTGGAGGTAATAAATATAATCTTATTTTGTTAATTCCTGTATTTTTTGGTTAATGCCTAAACCCACCTGATTCCATTCAATGTTGCAGGTTATGCCAACAACCAAAAAATATAAGCGATACAAAATTGAGCCGGAGTTTGAAGAAAAACTGGACATCATGTTTAAGGGGGTTGTCGCGACTGGATAACATTCATTCAACCCAAGTGAGATGGGATTCAGAGGCATACCAGATGACTTGTCACCTGAACAGGTTACACCTGATGAAGAAGGGTCTAGTATTAACCAAAAGAAGATGGAGGAGTCCTGTTCAATGTCCAAGAGGCCCAGGCTTAGCAGGAGGAAAAAAGAGGACACTTTCGTGAAAAGCTCGTTTGATCAACTAATTGTTACTTTTGCAGCTCCACCTCCTGTAGCTCCCCCTGATAGCAGCATATTTGACTGCCTTGTCATTTTAGATGCTATTCCAAAAGTAGCTATCGATATGCGCTTTCAGACAAAATGTGTTAAAAAACTTGAAGACCCTACTCGGAGGCAAATGTTCATGACGCTATGACCCGAGCTGCGCATTGAATATTTACGTGTTTTATTAAAAGAAAGAGTCGGTTTAATATTAAGCTGTAACTAGATTTTCTCATGTATTTTTATCATAGTAGTTTTATTTACTCTCATGAATAATTTATGTAAATATTTCTCTGATGATTTGTAGTTAATGATGTTTTTGCTATTTCATTTTCATGTCACCACTTCTCCATCAATTATTTCATCCTAATGCATTTGAACTTTCAGGATGTATCCACAACAAGAACACCGTAAAAGAATGATATGGGCTGCAGCTATAGCGATTTTATTTCTGGAGTACTACCGCTCCAGCACTGGATGGATACCTCAAATGACATCCTCATATGTTGGGAACAAATGGTTGGGTGAGATGCTTGTAGAGCATCCGATAAAATTCAACAACATTTTTTGAATGACTGCGCACATATTTATGGATCTTTTTCACGAGTTATGTCGTAACCACGACCTCCAAGTTTCTTCTAGAACGACCACGAGAGAGGTCTTAGCTATAACATTGTACATTCTCTCACAGAACGAATCAGTTAGAGAAGCTATGAAGCGATTTCAACATTCCTCAGAAACAATTAGTCGACACTTCTCCAAATGTATACAAGCATTTGTGAGTTTAGCACCACAAAACATTAAGCCAGCGGATCCATCGTTCGCAACTATTCCTGAACAAATTGCAAATGATCCCTATTACATGTAGTATTTCAAAGTTTTATTAATTTGTTACTTTAACTTTGTAATGAGTTGAGTTGCTAACTATGAATAGCATAACTACATTGAAGCAATCGACGGTACGCACGTAGATGCCCGAATACCAAGCCACAAAAAGATCGCGTACATAGGTCGGAGTGGTACAACTACCCAAAATGTTATGGCAGTGTGTGACTTCAACATGTGTTTTACAATTGTACTTGCGAGATGGAAAGGAAGTGCACATGACAGTCGTCTTTTTTCCTATGCTATTAGGAATAGAACACAGTATTTCCCCCACCCGCCTCCAGGTTTGTTCATCTCACTTGAAGCTGTAAATTACATGAAATATTTTTCATTAATATTGTCTTTCATAACAGAGAAATATTATTTGGTTGATGTCGGATATTCGATGCAGAGAGACTACCTGAAGCCCTATCCGGACACCAGATATCATATTACTGATTTTGAGCAAGCAAGTGACACGATCCGTGGCAGAAAAGAAATGTTTAACAAAAGACGGCCTTTTTTACGCGGGATAGTCGAAAAAACATTTTGGTTGTGTGGAAGAAGAAATAGGTCATCCCACGTGACGTCATATCTATTTCCCAAACATGTGCATATTGTGGTGGCCACTATGACACTTCACAAATTCATCCGACAACATTCCTCTCATTCAGATACGGACTTCACTTTGCTGATGACGATCAGTTTATTGTCTCTCCAGAATCTTCAGAATCTCTCGCTGGTCAATCGTTACCTGAGGATGAGATCGAGTCGCTTAAATTGGAAACTCAGGATGGTGAATCTGTAGCCAAGATGATTGCTCTGAGGGAGTCTATCGCAGATGTTATTTCTGGATGTTGATCCAGCCATGCTTCTTTATTTATTACATTTTTATTTGGGATGTAATTCATTGCAGTATGGATTTGTATTTTATGTTTTTATTCAGAATTTCGTATCTTTCATTGAAATGCTCAACTCTATAATTATGACGTGTTAGCATTTTGTTTTATATTCTTTGTTTTGTTTATGTTTTGTTTTATTTCAATTCTCATATATAAAGCTTTATTTAAATTTATGATCTGACAAATGTTCTTTTTTGGTTGTTTTATCTCATTAGCAACATGAGCTCTAGGATTTCACGAACCTCCTGAGTTATGTTGTGTTACTGCGGACTACCGACTCCCTTACTCACGTCACGCCAGCCTCATAGCAGTGGGAGACAATTCTACGATTGTCAGAGGTGTGTTTCAGCACGATGCAGTTTCTTCCATTGGGCGGACATTCCGACATACTCATATGCAAATAGTCATCGAGATACGATGGTTACCCAATGGGATAGTGCCACTGAGGACAGACAATGTCAGAGTTTTAAATTGAACGCCTTAATTTTTTACTTTTAATTGTAATTGTATTTCTTTTGATACTCACAAAATGGTGAGCAATGCATTTACATTTTTGTAACCGCACTGTAATAGTTTGAGACTTTTGTTGTTTCTATTATGTTCCCCATACAACTCTATTGCAAACAGTTTAACAAATCCAGGGGCAGAATGATCATTTATCCAACTACAGCTCCCAGTAAGTTGTTCTGAATAAGCTGCCTCAAACAACAAGCCAGCTTATTCTGATAATCTGCAGATTGTCAGATTATCAGAATAAGCTGCTTATCAACAGATTATAAATAATCAATAGTTGTCCCAAACAAATCATAAATATTATACGCTTAATATACAGTCTAGTAATCACAATCTCTTTATTTTTTGAACATTTTCTCAGTATTCTAACTTTTTGCTGCATAAATAAAAATCAGCCTCCATTTGCTTAGAATATTTCAATGTGATGGTGAAGTTGTTTGCACAATGACAGTAAAAATAAGAAACTTGAGCAGCAATTTAGTCATCCAAAATAACTGCAATCTAGACGACATACTGCTTATTCTTTTCGTGATCGCAATTTATAAATGACAATAACTACAGAAGTGCACTAAAGTAATTTGTCGGTGAATTTGCCTATTTCTAGAATCCCTAATGCATGAGCTCAATTAAAATATCCATTAAAAAATCAGTTACGACTATCAATCTTTTAAAGTTAATTAAATTAATAAAAAAACCAAAACATACATACTTGCGGTATGATATTTTTCTCCATTGCATCCTTAAAAAGCGGAGGTGGAGGCAAGTCAAGGCCAAGCATCAAGAAAGGTACTCGTGATGTTTCCCTTACAAAATTATTGCCATCTGGAGCACCCTCCTTGCTCTCCTCATCCCCATTCTCTCTCTTCTCTATGAAGGGCCTCTTGTGGATCTCTTTCACAACCTCCAACTCTCCCTAACATGAGAATAAAATCAAGTCTTACCGAAATAAATCTAAATTCAAAAAAATAAAACCAGAAGGTTTAACATAATTGGTACCTGAAAACAATCATGAATAATGCTTTTGTTTTTGTTCTTTGGATGCCTTAGCTTTGCGTGCAACGTATTCAATAACCAAGACATGAATTCAACAGGATCAGATTGAACACCAATCTGGAAACGCTTATTACTAGCCTTCATGACTGCTTGAAGAAACTCATGCGGGCTGACCTGTGAAGAAAGAATCCTACTCACATTTCTTCAGCATACATAGCGTGAGTCCCGATAAAAATAAAATATTGACAAATTTACCTGTCCTTTGAAGTTCCTCGAATGCCAAATTTTCCTAGTCAATTCACCAAAACGATGAACAAGTGGAGACTTGCTGCTCCGATAATTCTCAGGAATGAGGAAGAAATTCCTTAAAGGTGTAACTCGCATTAGAGACTGGATTGTGACATTAACAAAATCAGTCTCCTTGATATTATTAAGGCCAACCTAGACAGAGAAAGAGAGCAGAAATCCCGGTGAACAACAAAGAACCAATATGCAGTTCAAATCAATGACGTAAAGCATTCAGAGAAGCTACTACAAAAAATGAACTTCGAAGAAGAGCACGAGCAAAAAACCAAAGTCAAAAGAGACTAAGTAGGCTGAGAGTAGCTGGATGTGGCAGAGTAGCTGGATAATGTCGTACAAAAATTCAAAGATAATGTTGAAGGTGGTTCGAACCTGAATAATGGACGATAGAAATGTAGGGCGGATGACCCACCAAAAGCAGACAGAATTAATGTGGGAGGAACAAAGACAAAGTAAAGGCCAAAAATAACTTGGCCAAAACACTATACCTATTGACATGTAAAGTATAATTAACCTGATATGAAGCTTAATAGGAATGAATACAGAAGAAAGATTCACAAAATCAATCATATATATTTGATAATTGATGAAATGAATGGAAGTATTGATGGGATCATACATTGTTTAATAGGCCATTAGTATGCCCATGAATTATTTAAAACACCAACGGCAGGCCAAATCACATGAGACTCCACAAAAATTACCATTCCAGGAAGATAGTTGGAGCCATCAAGTGCCCTTGACCACTGCCCATTCTCATCCAGATGCTCAACTTGTTCCCTAAAAAATCTGTAAATAAAAATGAGAAGAAAATCAATCATGAAAACATAAAAATATAACAAAATAAAATAAAGGACCCTAGTCGAGACAAATTGCCGAGAAACAAGCAGAAGATAAGCATTAAAATATGCAGAGTCAAAGAACCAAACAGACGCAAGAAATGATGACGACCCTCATAAACTAGACCCTGGTAAACTGAGCAGGTTAATCTGCATTAAATCTTCTAAGAAAGAGACAACAAAAAAGGAAATTAACTAAAATCATAAAACTACAGAAAAAATGAGAAGTGTGTGAACATCACTCATATCATAAAACGGATTGCACTTTATTTTGTGGTATGTAAATCCTGCATAATTTTTTCCTACTAGCTACAATGACATATCTTTGTCGCATTAGGGTCTTTCTTTTCCTTCTCTAAATTTGGGATTCAGGTCAATTACTGTATAAGCTGGTTTACAGATCAATGGCGTGCTTCTGTTATGAAATGAAAATTTCAAGATCAAACAAGATCACTTAAAATTACATCATCAACATGCATCTATAAGGTTACGACTCCTACATCCCGAGCATTTAATGAATAACATGCGATCCTTCTATATTGGGAATAATAATTTCATAATCTAGGAATTAATTTGAGTTATTGTCATGAAGCATGCCAGAAAGTACATTGTTGGACGGTTTTAATTCAAAACCCTGTGCTTATTAGAACTAAACATAAATGTTTAGTTGAATATTGAAAAACAAGGCCTTCCAACAATTTATTATCATCAAGTAGAAAGCTTATTGCATGTCCCTTAAAAACCCTAATCAAGCACGCAAGAAAATATTCTACATATGGAATTCCTTAAAAACCTTTATTGAGCTTCTTGATTTCTTGTATACAACCCTAGGTATTTGAAGAAATTGTAGGTGGCATAAAATCCCATCGTATCCGTGGCATTCTGCATCATCACCTCAAAGTTAATTCGATATTACAAGACAACCAAGTTGTAGAGTCTACTTGATTCCCGATAAAAAAACGTAATTATAAACACTGCTGCTCATTATGGAGTTCAGTGGCAAAGAAACTTTTTGACAAGCAAAGCTGACATTTTCATAGAATACAGTTTAATTAATAAAAACCTTCAGCTATAAAACATCAGCCAGGAGGAAAACTTTGACTATAATGAAAAACTTAGATATACAATCAAGTGAAGCAAAAATTTCCACAAAATGAACAACATATTTCATCTAACCGGTGTAGTTGTCACTTCCAGAAAATTTTGACATAAAAAGTGCAATGCAAAATAACGTAGAGCCAAAGATAAACACCGAGACATCAAGAGTAATTGAGAAAAAGGAACAATAAGGAAGAAAATGGTAATACCTGGGATTTAATACATGTCGTATATCATCCAGTGATGGATCATTCACTTCATAGCCATCAGGAAGGCAATAAACCTTTTCTGTTTGAAGATTGATATAGACATGGTGACCATTTTCTAGACTATGGGTATATGCATGAGAATTCAGACCCCTTCCTTGATAATATTTGCCACAAACTAAACATGCATATACATTTAAATTTGAAAGAGAGACTGAGCAAAACTTCTCAAAATCAAAGTCCAAAACCTGCATATGAAAACGGGTGAAAGCCATTAAAATTACAATCCAAGAGAAAAGGCTCCATGCGCTAGAATCTCCAACCAGGTGAAAAATATTATACAAAAAAATGTATCGAAAGCTCCAAAGATGCAAAAATAAATAAATAATTTTTTTTATCAAGATCTTTAATCAACAATAATGTTCTTTGATGCTTTGAAACTATAATCAGAAGCACATGAGTTCTGCAGCTTTGAAATAAAATAAACAATGGAAGTAGGATTAAAAGGTACATTTTATATGCAAGCACATGCAAATCAAAGCCAAAAGTACTGCAAGTCACTATATTTTTGTGAGAACCAATGCACATTTTGTTCTCTATTAATAAATATTAACCAGACGAGTTTCTTCTACCAAAGTGGACCCAAAGAGTAACTAGATCATGAACTGCAAGGAAAATAACTGTCATGTTAAATCATGAAACAGCTTAAAATCACATTAGAATTAGAGAAGGGGAAACCACTTTTAACAAATTCTGCCACCAAGAAAACAGCCACAAAGTGCTGAGTCACGAGTAAAATGTTATAGCTATACAATCTGCTTAATTAAAGTAATATGCTTGCAGACACAAGTACTCAAAGAGAGCAACAGGTAACTTGACACACATTGCTCCTTATAGCAAAGTATTCCTCACGAGTAATCTGCGCCAAATTTCAGCCAGTCAGCCTATCCAGAATTGTAATAATCTAGTTCTGGCTAGGGGTGAAACTGAGTAAAGCCGACTCGTGAGCCAGATCGATAAGTGGCCCGATGAGCTAACAAGCCAAGCTCAAGCCAGCCCCGACTCGATTTGTAAGCATGTGAGCCGGCTAGTTTAAAAAATATTAACATAAAATATACTCAGATATATATTAAATTTCAAAACTTTATCTTTAAGGTATTAAAAATATTAAATAAATAATATTTTTTATTGTATATTAGGTGATGTCTTAAAAAATTGTTCATTATATTTGTCAACTTATTATAAAGCTAGTTCAAATTAATATTATTTTCTCTCATTTATATTAAACAAGTTGGCTTGAGTTGGCTCAAACTCATAGACTTAAGCTTGAGCTCGAGCTCGATAAAATTAATCATGCTTAAGCTCAAGCCAAGGGTGGCTCAAGCTCGACTCAACTCGTTTACACCCCTAGTTCTAACAAACAATCCAAGCCAAGAACTCCCTTCGAGACAAGGAAGCTTCTGATGGGAGGTACGTGCTCCTCTTCTTAACACAACTGGTTGGAGAAGATGATAGCCAGATTGTCTTCATTTTTGGGATCAAAATAGAACAATAAAGAGAACGAAGGGTGGCTCACACAACATTTTTGCAGTAGATGCAGGGTCGCCATCATCACCAATGGCTATGCTAGACCAATCGAAATCTATTTCCGGTTGCTTGAAAGTGAGGGAAACTCAAAGTCTTTTTTCATGTTATTGTATGCTGCCATTATATGATCAGGTATGTTGCCCCTCAGCCTCATCCACTATCTTAATTCCTCCTGTTGGTCTCTATCTCGATATTTGCATCATGATTAGAGCATCTTGGTGTCACCTTCCATCAAAACGTTTGCAAAAAAGAACCTCCATCCTATTATTTTCAAATATTCACACTCAGGTCTCTTTTGAGACGCTTCGACATCTATACATGAGATCAAATAAACCTAAACACAAAATATCTTGTGAGCATGTCAGGAAATTTATGGTGAAGTTTTTTGTGAACCTGTAGTCTGCCCTCTACTTTTTAAGTTATCTTAAGAATGGTTCAAAAAAATCTCATTTTAATTGATCATGAGATTTTTGTTTATCTATTTCATTCTGTTTCTACTTTCTTTCTATATCTCCGTTGGTTTTTTTTCTTTTCCCCTCTTTTTTCTGCATCCCTTAATTTTGTATTGCCTCTCTTTTTACATCCCTCCTTCCCCTAAAAGATCAACAAGGAAAAGGATTCTTCTGGGCGTGATATTCATTGGTCTTCAAATTATTCCTTTGAATGGAAAGAATACTAGATAATGTTACATGAATACAATCTTTTCAAGAGGTATACTTTAAGAACTCAAGTGAAGTGTAGTCTTTTAGTGGTATCACCCTTGCTGGTGAAAACAAAATTGAAAATTATGTATAAGCCAAATATTTTCACGACCCCATAAAAGGATCAGACACAAAAACTAATATCATGCCTCCACTTATTTTTAACAGATATCTAGTGTGGGTCAAAGCTATTAAATAGCCTTAGTGCTTTTTCAAAGATTCAAATTACATTTATCACGTTACAAAGCTAATCCGCCGCTTGTTCCGGTTGGGGGTTCGTTGTGCATATCAAAGAAATTCAAATGAAGCTCTTAAAAGTAAAACCATGGGACTGCAACATCTACATCACCAAGTTCTCTAGTAAATCAAACGAAATGTGAAAATGCTTGGGTTAGCTTTTCGAGTTTTTATTTTATTTTATTTTTATTTTAGGTAAAGCAGCCAACTAAAAACTATCTTTATTTAGACAAAAAATTAAACAACTTTTTCTCTGTTTTCACAAAATGTCTTAAAAAACTGCTTTTGAGAATGCACAATAGAAATTGTTGTTAAATGGCTTTTAAGAATTACAACCCGCCCCAAAAGAAGCCCAATTATCCCTTTAGGGCTTTTAAATGGGTTGAATCATCTACATCCATGACTCTTGAAATTAAAGTATTGAGACGATCAAAGTCTCCTTGTTTCAAGACCCTCCCTCGACAGAGGTTGGATTGAATCTTTCCCATTACGAGTTCTCCTAAAATTATACAGAGCATTGGTTGAAAACTCTCCATGTATTGGAGTTCTCAGAAAGCTGTTGAATGCATATTTAGGTGATGCATGCAAAGAAAAGGGTAATGTGATTTGCAGCTACTAAATAATTTAACTTTTAAGGAATAAGGTATGGGTTATCATACAGAGACTGATGGGCTATAGGTATGCTTCCTAGCCTTTTTTTGAAGTTAAATAAGATTCCTGAACAATTATATTTTGGGAAAAAAAAAACTATAAACTGCTTAAATAGTTTTAGTTTTGATCCCTTAGTAGTGATGCACATGATAATAGCACTTAAATTAAATAACCACAACACTCCTAAAGCTGCTTCCCATGCCAACACAACTAGTACTATTTAAATAAAAAACACACATCTTTAACCGACTAAGACACCGCAACTACAAATGTTGGACATAATCTATCAATGTAACAAGCTATTGGACCTTCTCCTAGCCAAAAGATTATCAAGAATATATTCCAATGGATGTATGAAATTTGAGTGAATACAAGGTAGTTTTTACTTACTCGATTTTCTCCCTTTATAAAAACTTTGCACCCTTCATTTATGCAATTCTACATGACATTGAAACTCTTCACCTTAACAATTATTTCCCATTTCTCTCTACACCACTCTCCCTTATTGCTCTCCAAAATATGTAGGCGGCCACAAACTTAGACATGGACGTAAATGTAGCACTCCTCAATCACAATGCCCAATACAATCTATGGATGCTCATTGATCAAAACTTCGCAACAACATTACTCTCCATTGTCTCAACCATCCACTAACCCAAGCCTCAACCTCAAATAGAATCATATGAACATTACTCTCCATTATTCTTCACAAAATTTTGGGTCATCATTGATTGCTAACTGTAGTCCGACAATAAATCTGTATCATCAAACCTAAGAATGACCGTCACAATATGATCGTGAAAGGTCAACAAATGACTCCATACATATCTGAAATCAAAATGAAGGTTGACACTACTGTCATCGGCTAAAAATTGGAGATAGAGGACATCATTCACAAAAGCTTCAACAACCTACCACACAATTATCAAGCCTTCAAGGCTACAATTTATATGAACCTTTAACTTATAAGCATGGATGAATATAGTCACTCTTGTAGTGAAGAAACTAACATGACACGAAAGTTCACCCGTGAAATGCAATTTGTACATCACAATTACCTTTGAATGACCATCAATTATAAGAGGCAAAGCAAAGTCAGAGGCCGCACCCCTCCAGTTAACATCAATCGTGATTGCAACACCCAGATCGTTAAAAATCTAGCCACAAATCAACTCCTCACTTCAAATGAAACATATGAAACTCTTCCATCATATGTCAGATATCTGACAAATGAAGGAACTCACCCACCAAATGCTAGTATTGAGCACACCTCATCCATCAAACTCATCTCATCAAAATATCAAACAAATCCACTAATTTCTCAAAACAAAGTAACTTCTCCCATCACCTCCGATTGCAATCAACTCCAAGTCCAACAACAATATGATGGAGCATAGCAGGACACCATAAGCATTGGATAACCCGTCCCCATTTCACACCCCGGTCAATGCATCCTTTTCAAACCCAATCATAACCTCACCTACTATATGTTCCTAATATTTAAGAAAATCTTCTCTCTATCCACAAACTCGTCGCTAGCAATTCATAATCCATCTCTTTCAATGTTTTCTGCTACATTACAAAGGACTGAAGAATAAATCAAATGATTGTTCAAAGTTCCAACCATAAAGCCCTATTTCCAACATAAACTCATCACCAACCCCCACAACAACATAGTGCCACCATCCTAAACTTATTGTCATCACACCCAAAATTTGGTATCGACGGCTCGAACAATCACACATCAACACTCACCACTTTATCAAATTCAAATAGAGCTCTACATCTCTCAAAAATGCCTATAAACTATAACTCTTATTGCTTAGATAAGAGTCACAATTTTTTTTAAACTATCTACTAATCATGGTTTTTTTATTAAAGTATATAAGCTCAATTGTATGGGGTCCATCTCAAAACAAGGTCATACATACTATGTATTGTTCATCGATGACTGATCTTGACAAGAGTCACAATTTTTTTTTAAACTATCTACTAATCATGGTTTTTTTATTAAAGTATATAAACTCAATTGTATGGGGTCCATCTCAAAACAAGGTCATACATACTATGTATTGTTCATCGATGACTGATCTTGACAAGAGTCACAATTTTTTTTTAAACTATCTACTAATCATGGTTTTTTTATTAAAGTATATAAACTCAATTGTATGGGGTCCATCTCAAAACAAGGTCATACATACTATGTATTGTTCATCGATGACTGATCTTGACAAGAGTCACAATTTTTTTTTAAACTATCTACTAATCATGGTTTTTTTATTAAAGTATATAAACTCAATTGTATGGGGTCCATCTCAAAACAAGGTCATACATACTATGTATTGTTCATCGATGACTGATCTTGACAAGAGTCACACTTTTTTTTTAAACTATCTACTAATCATGGTTTTTTTATTAAAGTATATAAACTCAATTGTATGGGGTCCATCTCAAAACAAGGTCATACATACTATGTATTGTTCATTGATGATTGATCTTGTTATTTCTAGACACATCCAATAAAAATCAAATCTAAAATTTGATCTAAATGTACACATTTCAAAACTCTGGTCAAAAGCAATCTTAACAGCCCAACCAAAACCCGCACTCAAATGAAGGCAAATAATAGAAAAATAATCATTTCCAAAGCCAAATAGCTCAATGGGGCATCATTCACCAGATAATTTCCATATACTCAAGAATAAATTAACATGATGCAACTAAAATATTACCTCCTCGAAATCAGGCAAGAATTAATGATTAAGGCCAACCTTCTCTCATAGCTAGGAGTATACTCTCCTCACACTATCTTACCTATTAATCATCAAACTTCTCCAACCATGAACAATTAATCCCAGTATATAATACTACACTACCAAACAACATATTCACTCACCTCAACACTTTTGGATGCCTATGTTATTCCTGGCTACAATCCTACACATCAGATAAACTCGCTCCAAAATATGCTAAATGTGTCTTCTTCATCTATGCCCCACTCTCAAAATGTTAAAACTGTTTTACAAGAGTCAAAATTATCTCTTGAAATATATTTTTTTACAAATCTGAATTCCCAAAAAAAGAAAAAAGCATACCGCTTCTCAGCACTATGCACCTCAACATGAATCACCTCTCACACTTACATCCACATCTAGGGTTCTCATCCCAAATCATCAACACTTTGAGAAAACCCCAAATTACCACAATGCTTGTACTGTACCCCCACCTCTAAAACAACTTGATGCAAATCCAACACTCAACCTAACTAACACCATAAAATTCCTAGTCACCCACCATTCACCATAGCATATCCCACTTATACAAAAAACTTCAACTTCCACCTATCAAAGGCTCACATCTTCTAATGTGCACTATCAAACCAAAACAAATCCCCGGCTTACAACATTACACCATAGAAAAAACAAATCCAACTTGTTATTTTATAGCAACGAATGACACCAATAAAAAAAAGGCAATGTCCGGGGAATTCCACATGCTTCGATCACAAGGTACATAGATGCATGTCTTCCGCCATCTTCAACATGAAATGACATTGTAAGAAAGTCGAAACTTTGCACAAATACAATTCAGATGGTTCTATAAAACGATACAAAGCATTCCTAGTCGTTTAAGGATGCAAGAGTAGTAGCAAAAATGTCCACTATTAGGATCCTACTCACAATTGTAATCTAGCATAACTAGAACATTTTTCAACTTGATGTCTGGCATGCTTTCCTCCAAATCAGCACTAAAGAAAAAAAAATCGAATATGCCACAACCACCTAACGTTTAAGTTCCATAATACCTCCATCATGTATGTCACCTTAATAAGGTCATCTACGACTTCAAGAAAGCTCCAAGATAATGGTTTGAAGACTCTCCAATTAGCTTCAATAGTTTCATCTTCAAACTTCAGCATAATATAACCCTTCTCTAGTACTCCATACACGTACTATCATTCTATATATCATCATTTACATGTACAATATTCCCCTAATTGGCAATGATCCCACATCAATGTTTGAATTTCTCAAACATCTTCAGATCAATTCAAAATTAGGAATTTAGGCTCAATCACTTCTTTTTCAAGATATAAACCACATTAATTCCAATTGACATTCATCTAAATCAATATATATTTTTCTTCACTCCGGAATGAGCACTTGCAAACTCATACAAAATCCTACCACCACCAAAGTTGCGCCCACAAAAAGCATTCACTTGGTGCAAGCAATCCCAAAATTTATTGCCAATTGGAGGACTCACGATAACAACTTACCACAATGAGGCCGAACCTACTATGTGTCATCAACTGTTTGTGGAATTATATACACAATCTCTTAATATTCACTTTCAAATGCTCCAAAGCCTACTATGTTATCCTCAATAACTCTTAGCAACATCCTTTCCATCACCGTGGAATCTTACAACTGTCAACATACTCTGATTTTGAATGAACTATCAATATCATAGATCACAAATTGAAAACGTGATATTTTACATTTCTAAATGCTCATCTTATGATCCACAAATAAACCAATCATGGTAGTTCAAACATCCATAGAAGTCAAAATTACACTCACAGTTGCAACAACAAACATCATGTATCCATAAGTTCACTGCACCTTTACTACGACAATGTCACTACAATCACACTCGCTAACAACCAAGTACTTCATACAAAGACCAAACACAAAAAGATCAATCACAACTTAATTTGTGACTGCATCAAGTTAAAGCATATTGATTTTCATCATGTCCCTACTCCAATCAAATTCTTCACATATTCATTGATATCTCACCAAAGCACTCTTCCTTTATCAAAGAGACAAATTCACACCACAAGATTCAACCAAAAAGCTTACTGGGAAGCGATAGAAGCACTCAAATAAAATCAAGATAGCGGTCCTAAAGCTACCATATAATAGTAAATCACAACCACTGATCGCTACCCACCTAAGGCAACATAGACATGCATGTTGGGCATCCACTACCAATGTAACAAACAATCATACCTTCTACAACAATAAAGCTATTTACAGTCTCTACTAATGGATATTCAAAAGCTTAATGAAGACAATGGACCCTTCAATTACTCCATTTCCTCTGTTCTTCATAGTTTTACACTATTTGTTCATGTAATTCTAGGACCAATGTGTATACTTATATTGTGGTTGGCCCTTTCATATCCCGTGGAATTGGGTAAGCTCCTTCGACCTTTTACACTCCATATTTTTTTTAGTAGAGTTTGTTCCAATATACCTAAGAAGTTAGGTTTACATTTGTATATACACAAAGCATGGCTGCTCCAATTTACTCTCTTTGGAGGGCTCCTTAAACCCTCTCAATTTAGGTAGGTTACATGCACCATTTCTGTGAAGATGGCCTCTATATACTCTTATGTCATCGCCTAAGATGTGTACTACACTTCTTAAGAATGAATGAAAGCATGGAGACCCAAAGTTAAATGCTAGCATAAGCAATGTAAGTAATCCTTTTGGATGAACAAGAGTGTTTCCCGAGGAAGAAATAAATTTTAATAACCAAATAAATGTTTTTAAGTAAATCAAACAGTTTAAAAAAATGAAAATAAAAAATCCTCATTCACTTAAGAATGTGCTGTGAAAATCACCAAAATTGTTTTCACGAACAACATGCTCATCTAAAGAGGTACTGACAAACTTTGGTAAAACATAACCATTTTATAAATGATTATAACTAGACTAATCACAACTATTCCAGTCTTTAGTTAGTTGACCACATCACAAGTAGTTTTCACCAAATAATGTTCTTGTTGGATGTGACGAGCCTGACCAAACTTTTGAGGCCATAGATTGCATCCTTGGTCACCTATTGCTTCTTTCACTTGCAAAACACTTAATAAAAGTATTATACATGACCTTTAGTTACCTCCTAACAACCATATAAAATCAGCATAAACAAATTCCATCAATGAATGTTTTAGTTTGATGTTACTACCTTCATCAAAGAGATGCTAAAGCACTTGGTGGAAGGTCAATAAGGAAATGCCCCCAAATGAATTTTGGAGGCAACCCTAAGATTTAAAAGACCTTATAAATAAATAATTTCAAAACACACTGAAGAAGCCATCCATGTATTGGCAATAATTCAAAAATCTAAACAAGTGCTTGGAGATGCAACAGTTAGAATGAAAAGGCGAATAATATGAAAAGTAAACACGATGAAACCCTTGATCAAGCTATGGAAGTGAAACTAAGTTCGAGCTGGGATGTTTACTAAGGATGGCATTTATAGGATAACTTATGTATATCACTTTATGAAAATGATGATCATACATAAACGAGTCTCAAGGCCCATTATAAGTTCCATTAACGGGCATCCTAAATCAATGTGTTGATTGAAAGGGAATGAATTAGTGAAAAAGTATTTTTAAAATTATTCGGGAAGGAGAGATGATTACATCCCCATCTAGAAATTGTTCTTCCATCAAGAAGATATGAAGATATTCTCAAAGGAGAAGATTCCTATAGACCATAGTAAGAGTTGGAGCAAAAACTGTCAATATTAATACACAGCTAGTTTTAGAGGATCATTGCAGCATCTGTTGAGCCAATTAAGCACAAGAATTGCTCTTGTTGAATGGTAGAGCTGTAAATATGATTGTATCCATTTGCAAGTGGCAAACCAAAGTTGTACAATCATAGTTAATTCCTTTTATGTAGTATAAACATACTAATCAATATCTATCCTTTTTCAATCAAATGGGGAGGAGAGTGGAAAAGTCCTATAGCATTCCTCTTATATTACGACAGGGAAAAGTTGGATTACACCCTTGTTATTCCTTCATGGTTCAAGCAAATATTTTAATGACAAGGCAAAAACCCCTCATCAACCAAATATTTTCCAAAGTTGTCATAATGTGAAAGTTGAAAATAGGAATGCCATTGACAAGAGCTCTGTATTGCAGATAGGGCTCCCTACGACAAAACTTCTTAATTGATAAGAACTCCCTTGACATAAACCAACAAAGCTGCAACTTGCTCGCCGTGATAATCAATGGTGAATCGACAATTTCAATAAGGGAGCAACAAATGCATGGAGTGAGATAAATATAAAGGCCCGATAAGTTTAAAAAGATCATGACACCTACTTTTAAATGAAAGGGCAGGCTCAGCACTTTATTCAGAAGAGTGCATGTATGCAGCAGAAGCCAACTCTTTATGTATCATGCTAGAGCAACCAAACCCAACTATGTGGCGATGCTTGTGTGTTGTGCATTTTCAAGCATTAGATGACAACCGGCAATCCAATTTATTTCATTCCTATCTCATGTGTCGAGAGAATTGTTGGAAGAACATTGTTGACAAAATATTGCACCCTAAATACACTAAATTAAATAATGGCCTTAGCCACAAGGATGTCAATCCCGATACAAAACCTTCAAATGCTTGAGTCAGTGTATGAGTGGAATGTGAAGCAAATCTATATCCTCGTTTTTTGCATCATGGTTTGAAGCAAAACTTATTCCAACTAAATAAACAATGATTTTCTCATGAGGACAAGCACAATTTTCCTACGTCTTAGGTCTTAGCCAATACTCTAACGAATCAAGTTTATCAACTAAAGAAGTGGGATCACATATTACCTAGACGTTGTGTCAACAGGATAGTGATGCCACAATCCAGATGAAGGATAAAGATCAAGAAGAAGAAGAAGAAAACGAAGAGCAAGTCCAAAAAAGTGATCCACCTTCCTCGATATTGTAATTGTATTAAAGGACACTTTTTGTGCTAGCTTCAACGACCCTACCATCAAGGTTCATACCTGCCTTGAATTTTGTATGATTCCTTAAGTAAACTTTTTTATGGTTTAAAATTAAAACATCAAAACCACCGTAACAATTTCTTTGGTAAAATTGTGGTAATTCTATGTTGTGCCATGCTTTAGAAATAAAGACATTGTTAAAGAAACTCTCCCGAATAAACGGAAAATATTTGCGTACGTAAGCGCTGTGTACGTCGGTAGATTATTCAGAGGGTATAGGGAGGATATATCTGCATTATACCCCCTATAACCTCTCAGTAACCTACCTGTAACCTACAAATAAGTTTCGCGTTTCTATAGTTCATGTAGGTACAGGTAAGTTACAGGGAGGTTACAGGAGGTATAATGCGGATATAACCCCCATGTACCCTCTGAATAACCTCCGACGTATGCAGCGCTGCGTACGTTTTACGTACGTAAATATTTTCCCGAATAAACAAGCACTTTATAAGTGTGTTTTTCGTGGCCTGAACAATTTATAATCGTGTTTTTTATGGCCTGAAGCAATATAAGAGACGCACGTTCCATATAATGCCTCACTTTGCACTTTTGTGGTCAAAACAAATGTGTTGTGTACTAACTTTTGAAAATAAAAACAAATAAAATGCTTTCCCTGAATATGAAAAAATCTTAGCAAAATTAAAAATATAATATACTAAACTTGCAAGAAAAACCCACAAAGAGACCCATTTTTTGGGAAAATATTTATGTACGTAAGACGTACGCATCGCTGCGTACGTCAGGAGGTTATTCAGAGGGTATAGGAGTTATATTCGCGTTATACCCTTGTAACTTCCCTGTAACATACATGTAACCTACAAATAAGTTCTGCGCTTGTGTAGCTCCGGTAGGTACAGGTAAGTTACAGGGAGATTACAAGGGGCATGATGCGGATGTAACCCTCTGTACACTTTGAATAACCTCCGACGTATGCAGTACGCAAATATTTTCCACCCATCAAGGTATTGCCCTCTTTGATCTAATAACCTTACGGCTTTGCCTGAACTCCCACTCCCATGTGAGCAAACCTAACTTTGGAGTTTCTACAGAAATTTCACCATTACGCCTCAGATGTTTAAGAGTTCGATTTCAACCCATAAATTACCTGGCGATTAACAGTATCGAGATAAGGGCAATCCCTCCGGATCTCCACCATACCCTGCCGCCTCCCCCTGCCTTTACTTTGTTCAGTTCTTTTTTCCTCCTCTTCCTCTTCTCCATCATCAACAGCGCCATCTTCATCTTCGCCGTCACTGCTATGTCTTTGTCCATTCTCATCTCGTAGATTCGTGTTCACTCTTGCCCTTCCGGACTCCTCGTCGTCACCGTCGTCGTCATAGCGAGCGAGGGAAAGGAGAGAGTCGTTGCCCTCGAGAGAGAGCCGCCGTCTCTTCTGTTCTCGTCCGACATCGTCTTCTTCTTCGTCTTCGTATCCAGTTTTTCTCTTAGTAGGCATCTCCATATCCGCAGCTACTTCGGTGGATCCAGTCACCTGAGATGAATCACGGCGGTAGGGCTGGAGAGGAATTGCGACGGGCAAGTCTACCAGAGAGAACTCTGAACTGGCCAAAGTTCAGCCCGGATGGAAGTAATTAAACGAGTTATTTGGGATGAATTTTTATTTTTAAAAATAAAAAATAAAAATAAATAAAAAAATATTTAGAATTTATTTATTTATCCAAATCTTTATCTATTTTTTAAATTTTTTTTTAAACACAAGTGAACTGTTCTCAAAACAAAGAAAACATGTAAAAAAGTTTTCTACATTTTGAAAACAAGCAATACTAACTAAACCTATAAAATTATAAACTTGTTAATTATTTAATTTCACTTAATAATATAATTAATTAACTAAATTATTATAAAATTTTAATAATAAATCTATTTAGTTAACTTAATATTTAATCAATTAAACCCAAAATAATTCAAATAAACTATTAATCATTTGTTAATTAGTTAATAATTATAATTTAATTAATAAATTAACTTAAAAATAATAACCAATTAAATTAGTTAACTTAATAATTATATATTTTAATTAATAAACTTAATAGCATATTATTTATTTAATTAATTAACTATTTAATTATAGAATTAATTAATTAATAATTTAAATGAATAATTGAATTAAATAATGTAATTAACTTAATAAATAAAAATTTTTAATTATTTGATTTCAATTAATAATTATAAAAAAAATTAATTAACATAATAAATAAAAAATTTAATCAATTTACTTAGTAATTATAAAATTTTAATAATAAATCTACTTAATAAATTTAATAATTAATCAATTCAACCTATAATAATTCAAATAACATATGAATCTTTTAATTAATTAAATATTTAATTGTATTAATTAATAAATTAATATATAAAAATATTAACAATTTTATTAATTAACTTAATAATTATTAGATATAATTAATTAATAATTTCAATTGATAATTTAATTAATTGCCTTATTTAACTTAATAATTATAAACTTATTAATTATTTAATTTCAATTAATAGTAATAAAACTAATAAATTAACTTAATAATTTTAACTTTTAATTAATTAATAATTTAATTAATTAACTTAATTAACAATAATGATAAACATATTATTAATTTAATTTCAAATTGTAATTTAATTAATTGACTAAAAAATTATAAAATTTTAATAATAGATCTACTTAATCCATTAAAATGTTTTGTTTTTTTTTTTAAATAGAAAATACTCGATCTAACATGTTTTATATTTTTTAAATAAATATTAAAATCATAACAAAACAAAACCCATTTACTAAAAATAAAAAAAAATCATTGAAACTAAAAACAAAAACATAAAAGAGAGAGTGATTCCAAACATGACCTAGACTTTCGTATTTATTTACATAATACTTAAAGCTTTAATATCATATAAAAATATAAGTATTATTAACATTACGATATGAAATTCATTAAATTTCTTATATAATTATTATATTCTTATTAAATCTTATAAAATATATTATTATCATAAGTTTTTGAAAGATTTACAAACCGATCCCTAAATTCTTGTGCATTTACATCTCTAAGGTGACACACTTTCAACAGGATTTAATATTGGATTTAATCTAAATCTAACCAAATTTTTAAAAAGGAGAAATCTAAATCCAGTTCTCTGCTAAATCCTAGGCTCTCCCATTCCACATCATCTGCAGCTTAAATCCAAATTTATCAAATCTGTATGTGAGACAGATTTCGCAGATTTACTCCGTCGTTTCTCGCGCCGCCATCTCGGCCGCATCCTTGAAGAAATCCGTGTATTTAACAATTCTTATTAATATAAACAACAAACCACCACCTAAAATTTAAATTTTTCCATACAATTCCTTTTATTTATATATGAAAAAAAAATGCATTTCATTTTTTAAATTTTAAAATAATAGTATATATTTGTTTTTAGTTGTGTAATTTTATTGTTAATTACTTAGATTATATTAAAATAAATTTAGTATTTACTATATTATTCGGCTCAACCCCCATTAACCACTCCGCTGGTTCGATTTTTGGGAACATTCTATCTGTGAACGCCAATATGTCGGGCATGGAACCCGCCTCGCGCCTTTGTGTTCTCATCTCCGGCCATCTCATCCCCTACCTTGTTCGTCTCATCTTTCTCCATAATCTTTGTTTTGGATTAGTCTGAGTCATCTAAGATTGTCTTAGATTAATCCGACTTATCTAGGGTTTACTCACTCACCACGCAGGTGCCCAACACTGCTTGCTTGACAAAGGAGACTGAAAGAGATCTACTCCTCTCTCTTACCGAGGTAATTTATATTTCCACCCGTTTTATCATTTTCCTCAGCTTCAGGATTCTTTCGGCTGAAATTGCTATATCTTGCAGGTTCGGCGAGAAATCCAGCGTTGGATGTCCACATCGATTAGTAAACCAGAGAATGTGTAGTGCCAAAAATTGACTATGATTTTTTTTTTGCTTGTTAATACACTGTCTTTAGATGCTGAACAGCATCAAAGTATTAAGATGCTATCTGGCAGCTGATGAGATTTAAGGAATTAGGATTTAGTAAATCCCGTAAATCTGGATTTACTAAATGCTGAATGGATTAAATCCGGAAATCTGTCTGGCAACGGATTTATTAAATCCTGTAAATCCAATAGAACTGTTTTGACAATTTCCGCAAGGATTTAAGAAGTTGTTATGTCTGTTGGAGACAGTTTGAAGCCCACGAAGTTAAATTCCAAGCCCCGTGAAGTTAAATTCATCGGTTTGTTGGATTTTGAATTTTCGAAATTTACAGTCAAAATTCGTGGAATCTGGATTTATGGCATTCGAGGATTTATTCTGTCCAAAATGATCGTCTGGCAGGATGCTGCTTAAATCCTGCATAAATCCTGGGTTAAATTCGTTGCGAGACAGCCCCTAAATGTTTTGATGGATTGCTTGACATCATATCCTTTGGTGTTATGTGACACCTGGAAACTGCTCTGGTCTGCTTTGGGTTTTTCCATTGCATGCTCCCTTAGCCTAAAATCCGATAAATTTTCCCTGAATGTTTTTATCCTTTGCGATTGTGGCAGATAGGTGAAGGTTCACACCTCAGTCACTATTGCCACAAATCTTTGCAGCAAACGTTTGTGGGAGAGCAAGGATGCCTTTACAATATCGTGTCTGCCATGGTCTGTTAATTGCTCTGTTTTCATTTGTCATTTAAATTTCTATTTCTGAACTATCCCTTTTTATTTTTCTCTGTTAAATTTCACTATATACTATTTCTTTTTATTTTGTGAGACATGTCCATACATTTTATTTGCTTATGCTTTATACTAAAATGAAGGGTTAAGTGCATAATTGTGTCAGGAAATCCTTATTAGATTCAGTCATTGAAAAAAATAATCCTGGCTAGTTATAATTTCACGTTCTAGTTCATCCAAATTTATTTCATAGTTCTGTCCTGTATTTCCATTTGGATAATTGTCGTGGTGGTATGATGATATGCCAAATCTATTAAATTGTTCTTGTCTAATTTTAAGTAGAAAATTATCTATGGAGTAGTTGTGGTGGTAAGTGAAATTATAGCACTTTACTATTGCATATTTTAAATATCTAGAAATCAGTTCCTTCAGTTATACAGGTGCTTGTTTAATGTGGAATGATATAGTTATAGGTGCTTATGGACGAGTTCAAATCTTGAAGCGATTGTTGTTCATATGATTCTATTGACTTGTTTTCTTCTTTGTTTCTGCTCATATTGTTTAATATTATGTGACTGTAGAATGGTGGAAGATAAATAATAATTTCAATTGATTATATTTCATATGCTAGCAGTTTTAACTTAGTTTGCTTTGTTGCTTTCATTGTTGCTGATCTTCCTTTTTATTAAAAAAATTATGAAGGACGGTGTCCCACTTTCTTCTCATACTTTCCCCCCTTCCCCCTCCCATCCGCTTTCTATCACTTGCTCTCTCTCTTGATCTCCCTCCATATATGACTGAGCCCCTTAATATTTGTAACACGTTGATTAATTTCTTCTATTACCTTTTTTCGTATTCCCTTATTATTCCTCATCTCCTTTGTTTTATTTTTTTAACCTATTCTCCAATCGTTTGTAAACACAAAAGGAACCTTAGATTCATCCCTATAGTGTAACCATTTGAGTGTTTGTTTATAGGAGTAAAGTCTCAACCTATTATAATTGTAATCTTTTGCCATATATAAATAAAAAGTAATGGAAATTTTGAAAAATGACAAAAATTTAGAGGCTATCTGCATTTTTCAATTGTTATAATAGGCAAATGAAACAGTTACAACTTAAAGCAATTGCTTAGGACCAACAAAATACATCATGGTGGCATGAGAGAAAGTATCTATCAAAAGGAGGAGAAGCTCCATTCACTCCAAACAAGTTAAGAATACTAAAGTTGTTAGGCAAACTATTTTATCATGCTTGAAGCCTACTAATTCTTAGTGAATGAAATACTCTTTTTCACCATTTAAAATTGCACAATTTGAGGTGTGTCTAGTAATTCCTAAGAAAAACGCTTTAAGGCATATGCCTCGAGGAGCTCGGGCAAGACGTATAACTCATATAATTGAGGTTGGCCTCAAGGCGCGCCTCGATTTCTTTGTGTGCGCCTTTCGTGCTAAGGTTTTTTTTTCCTTTACTACATGGTTCAAATACCAACTGAAGCCGCACTATCACACACAAGAGCTCCCCTCTCTCAATCAAGCTTCTGAGCGTCGTTGCTTGTTGTTTCTGCCACTATCGCCATTTTCGTTTGTTGTTTTCATTGTTTTCATTGCTGGCACCATCACAACTACCCATTGCTTTCGCTACAACAACCATCTTCTTCTTCTGACAGCCACCTATTGCTCCTACTATAGCCACCACGGTCTACTACTCCTATTGCAACCACAGTGGTCTACTACTCTTGTTGTAGCCACTGCTATCTTTTGTCCCCTTGATGTTGCTCCACCATCTACTACTACTGCCACTGCCAGCTGCTCCTGTTGCAGCTGTCGCTAGCTACTTTTGCTGTCTCACGGTCGCCTATTTCTCCAACTTATGATTATTTATTATGTTTTTATTTAAATTTATGGATATTATTATTTTGGTTGGAGACTAGGAATGAGAAAAGTCTATTTTGTTAAACTTATCTTATGTTTTAATTTAATATTTTTTATTACTTTCATTTTAAATTTTATGTTTATTTGATTACTTGATCAGTTGGTTTTAACATTATATTTTTATTTGTGCAAGTTGTTACATTATAATTTGTGTCTTATGCAATTTGTTACTTAATATAAATATAATTTATAACTTTTTATCATGTTAGAATGATATCATGTCCTTTATTATATTATTGTTTCTTTATATATATATATATATATTATGATTCTAATATATTATTTTTATCTCTTTATTTTGACTTAGGCAATTCTCAATTGGTGAGGCTTATGCATCAAAACGCCTCGCCTCTCTAACGAAAAAAACCTTAGTACCTAATTGTGTAATTTAAACGTTGCTTTTGGCAATTCCCTCCTTTTTTAATAAATGTGATTTGGAACTTTTTATCCATTTATTCTTTGATTTTTGAAAGATTTCTATTAGAAGGATATGAAGGATCAAATTCTTGAGTACCTGCATTTCAACAATTGGTTGATCATGAGAACCACCCACCACCATAGCGGGTGAATCTTAATTAATGTTGATATTGAATTTGATTTTCCTTCCACAACCTTGATACTTTGGACTTGGAAATGCTCTATTCCATGGAAAGAGTAGTTGATTTTATAGTTCGAGTGCAATCCATATCCTAGTATGGGCAACAATTGTCATCCAAGCTCGCAGGTTGGCTCTAGCCATTGTATTATCTCCATTTCATGCATGCTAGGATTCTTAGTGGATGATTTTCATGATTCATGTTACACCTTATAGCTAATTGCATGCCCTGACCAAAAGTTTTACATGATTATCTAGAGAGCCTAGCAGCAGCAACATCCATTTATATGTTCTTGCCAAAAATATAAACAAGACTTCAAATCAAGGAAAAGCGACCCAAAAGGGATTTATAGTTGGTTTTGTGGAAGAATCAAATTATGAAGACCATTTTAGCATATACCTCAGAAATCCATTCATATAGAAAGATTTACGTGAAAGTATTTTCAATTATTTGCTTTTAGAAATAATCTGATTAGAATATGTTGAGGGTTAAGTAGCACAAAGGAGAATAATGATTGACGTAGCTGACCTCACTTAGTGGTATAAAGGCTTGTTGCTATTGTTGTTGTTATTGTATGTTGAGGGTTAAGTAGCCCAATAGAGAAATCTCTAATTAAATATAAGTCAAACATTAATTTGCTACTAATTTTCAAGATTAGGATGGCCCTAGGAAAACTTGTCAATTATGGAATACAAATGTAGTCTCCGTTTTAGAAATCTCATCTTTAGAGATGAAATTAGGTTTACTTTGAAGGGCGGAGAATAGCTTTCATTGGGATGATTTTTATTCTTGCTAAAAAAATATTGAAAAATGAATGGAGGCTAAAAACAACTCTAGCGAATGAGCATGCATATTAGGAACAGCAAGAACTCGAATGGGTGGAGTGATATAACAATTATTTTGTATCCTTAGAATTTAATGGTCTATTTTCTTTAGGTGATTGAATGGAGCTGATTATATATTGGGGCTATTTCGTTGTGTGAATTTGTATTGTAAAGTAACGAAATGTAGTTGTTTTAAAAATTTGAGCATTTGATTGGATAAAAATGGGAATGTAGTATAAAATTTTGGTGAATTTGAAACTCATCATGTAGTTCGAAAATGGTGTATTTGGAATTTGTCAGTTTTGGATGATTTCCAAATACACTGCAAATTGCAGTTTTACACAAATTTATTTTTCTTCAAAATACAAAAAAAATAAAAAATAAATAAAAAAACAAACCAAACAACTCTAAATTATTCCAAATACACTACATTTCAATTATAGTTTCTACCTTTTCCAACTCATGTGATTGTTATTTTTGGTTTTTGAAGTTACCTGAAATGTTGACTCTTGGATAATCTCTTTCATCAATGATGTTTTCCTTAGCTTTCTTACTGATGCATGACCATACTAACTATTTTTGAAGTTGGCTTTCCTGAGTGCTGATAGTCAATTTGTTCGTCATGTGGCTGGAAACATTCTTTTATCCATCTCCGACTTCTTGATCAAACATGTATGTGTCCGACCTTCCTGTCAGTCACTGCTCATGCTCAAATGCATGCATAACTGATTATGAATGCACTGCAGTTTGTTTGTTTTTTTTATTTTTTTATTTCCTTGGCAATATATTTGTTCCCAGGAATGCTTATGGGCCAAGCTGCTTCGGTTGATCTGGTTTATTTTGGAAGATGCCATGTCAGCAATTTTTTCTCATCCTGAGTTATCAGCTCCAGCTGTTATTCAATTAGATGACAAATTGTTGCCTGATGAACAAAATTTAGGAGATATTACTGAAGATCAAAATTTGCAATCTGCAAGATTTCTTGCACTTCTTAAGTCCAGATTGTTCAATGTGAATCAGTTTATTGTTTTGCACCTATTTCAAACTCTGCGGAATATACTGAAATCATTGAAACATGATTTTGTTGAGCTTGAAGAAGTTTTTATCCAATGTGCCGTTTCTTCTCTGATAAAAATGCCTTGGGATATGTTGTTTGAAGTCTTTAATTGCTGCTATAGAAGTCAGATAAGTTTTCAGAGGGTTGATGAATCAGATATTAGAAGTTCTTACATAGCAATGAAGAATCTTCTTTTTGGAACAATACTTCAGTTATATTGTTCTATTATCGAGGTATATGATTTTGAAGCTGATGGCACCAGTCCCTTTAAAGAATTTTCAGTTTATTCAAAGTTCAGTGATTTATTGCCTAAACTCCTTTCATGTTGTTTCATTAATTACTTGGGAAATAGCAGAGAGTCTCTTTTTGAGTATTTGAGACACAAATTATTGGTAAGTTTGAGCTGCTAATTTTGATAAATATATATTGATACATGATTTCTGCAATATATATTACATATGCTTAATTAGAATTTCCGTGGATATGCCTTTTACTTGATTGAATGGTGAAGAGTTTACTTTAACATTTTGGATGGATAACACTGTCTAATTTTCTTCCCATCAGATTACGATGATCAGACTTAGTTCTCACAGCCACTGGAAAAACACTTGCCCTGAATCTTGGCTCAAACTCCTTAATCAGTTTTTTGGAGAAATTCTGCACGGATCCTTCTCAGGATGTGATGCTGGTTTTGAAAATTGTCTAAGAGAGTCTCCATTTTTATCCCATTTCGTCAAAGGAGACAAATTTTACTCTAGGCATCTGCAGAGACAGACTATTTTCCTTCTGTTTAAATTTTCTTTTACAATAGCTTGTGTCGGTGAAATTAGTAAGGAATGTTCTTTTGAAGAAGAAATCACTTCTTCTGGCTTGAAACACTGTAGGAATCCTTGCCATTTTGGTTTACTAGAAATTTCTGTATGGCTTAAGAGATGGTGTCCCATGGACAAGTTTCACAACTGCAGAAACTATTCTGGATCGTGCAGCTATTTTGCTACGTCTTTTCTTCAGCTTTATATGGAAGAGGTTCAAGTTCTTGACCAAAATTTTCCATTTCCTCTCCCTATTCATGCCTTGATGCTGTTCCGTTTTCTTAAATATTGTTAACTAGCTTTTTTTTTGTATGTGTTGCTTTTTGCATTTCAGATACTGTTTCTGTAATGATTATTCTTTCACATTTGATGTTGTTTCAGAATGAGATTATAGCTTAATGCTGTAAGATTGTTATGCATGTACATATGGTGTCTGCGTGCAATATATTATTATAATCTGAGAAATTAAATTGCCACTGTACACCCTCCAAACCACACCTATCTATTTATTTATATAGATATAGATATAAATATATATTGATAGCTACACTCACTATCTGATAATTTATCTATTTACCTCTCTCTCGCACTATCACGATATATTGTGTGTCTGTGTGTAATGGATGGATGGATGTAGAGAGAGAGACAGAGAGAGAAAGGGGATTTTCATTCTCTTAACTTCCATTCAATTTAAGAAACAGTATGTATCACATTATTGTGAACATGCTTGATTGAAGATCTTTCTGCACATCAAAGATTTTTTTTGCTTTTGGACAAAAAAAATAAATGAGCTTGCTTATTATTAAGGACTTTAATAATACGATTTTTATGTGCATCATTAGTTGTACATTCTTTAATATTTAAGCTTGACAGAACTTAATAATAATGCATCCTAAAGTTTACCTTCTTAACTACTTTTTATATGATAGGTTTAGATTTTTAATAAAACAACGTCCATGACTAAAATCTAATTGGTTGCCGAAATGATATTTCTTTCTAATAGGGCAAGACTCTCTGTGTGTGTGTGTGTGTGGTTCCTTCATTCCGATTATGTGTGTGTGTTCCTTCATTCCGATTATGGTCATATGCCATTCATTCATAATATGGTCATATGCCATTCATTCTGATTATGATGATATGCCATGTAGCACACATTTTAAAATTTTACTGTTGATTGCAGGATGACTTGTTATTCAAAATGCTGTTACTGTTGCTTGATGCGCCATTTTTTACGTGGCAGAAGTAAGCAACACGATGATTGCTTCCCCTCTACTTATTGATGATTACAATCACTAGTTAGCCCTTTTTAATGCTTTACTGGAAAACATGCAGGGAGGACAGTGAAAAACATGGATCTATTGGAGCTAATAAAGACATTTTATGCCATTTTTCGAGTATATTTTGTCCCATTCGTCTTTTCCACCTTTTCCTTCTGTTGGTAAGCAACACATTTATCGAATGCATACATTTTTTCTTGCTTATTTGGCTACTTCGATCTATTGGCATTAAACTATGCTTGCTGGTTTACTTCGTCTCATGATACTTGAAGAATAATCTGATGCAACATACCTAATTATGGCAGATAGGGTAGTTTCTTATGAGAATGCTGTACTTAACAGTGAAGGGGCACCCATACGTTATGGTTAAGTGCATTTTGATAGTACTGTGGTGAATGAGTTCAACTCAGTGTGCTTTCTACAAGTAGTGTTCATTGGTTCTATGGTCTACTTTAGGAGTTATTTCTTGTGCAGGAATTCCCAGTCCCTGGAAGTCATTGGTCTGTTAACTGGGAGTTAAACCGTCGTTGCTTTGGTTTATAATTTATTTGCTTGCCGGGATTTTGTTTTTACTTGTACTTGAGGTAACCTTTCTATTTAGCACTGGCCTCCTTCACCTTTTTTTTTTTTTTGTTCATTTCCAAAACCAGCCCACTCACTAGTTTTTCCAGCCCAAAAAGAACATTAAATTAATCTTTCGTCCCTCCAGAGTCAGTGTAAGCTTTCGTATTTATTTTTTCCTGTCACTTTCATTCTAATGATACAAAAGGAGGGGGTGCCCCATTTATCATAATATATTCTGCTGTTGTTTTTTTGTAATGATGAATTATATTATTGTCACATCTTCCATTTCAGTTCTCATGAAAGCCTCATTTTATACTACTTGATTGCCATATATGTAACTGCATCTATAAACTTGAATAGATATCCTTTCAGCTTTAGATATTACAAAGGGACAAATAGTAGCTTTCATGTATGGTCATCATACAGAATAGAAAACAATGAATCAATGTGCTATTATGAAGTCTGTCTGCAGAAGGCCTTGAAGCTACCAATTACTTACTTGATCGACAGGGTCATTCTTATGTGGCTTTTATCTATGTAAAGCTTTAACACTTCCAAATTTTGGTCAATGTAGAAATTGTTCGTTTTTCTTGCAGAAATTTTGGTTTTTATAATTGCATTCCTTACAGCAATTTGGGTCTGTCATTGTTCTCCCAGATGACATGCTCTGTATTCTTTTTTGTTTTTTTGGTGGTTACTTAGAAGACCTCAGGATTTTAGGAGGGGCAAGCTTGGAGTGGTTGCTCTATTTGTTGCAGATTTGGTATTGATATTTAGACAGAGAAGTATAAAAAGAAATGCAAACAACCTTCCAATGCATTACATTTAGTGAATTCTTTTTTCCTTCTTGTAGAAGTAAGACTTCAAGACACTGTTCTGACTTATGAACCACACTCTTAGGGAGAGAACTTTGTGCCTGATAGGACTCACTAACAGTGAAGTTCAGTCTTCTGGTATTAGGTTCCTAGTAGATGGCATTTTAGTTCCATGCTTTGAAGGTTGTCAAATAGTTTCTTTATGTGATTTTTTTTTTAAGTTTTTTTAGTAATTTACTATGAAAGAAATGGCTGAAAGCAAAAACTACTTGGATATAAAATAATTGCAAATATATTAGAAGCTCTAGAAAGCGAGTAGTTAGAAAGAAAAGAAACTATAACTTTTAATGATTTATTTAGTAGCCTAGGTATTTGGAAGTAGAAATAAGATATCTAGAAAATAATTAAAATAAATTTAATAATACAGTAAAAAGAAATTCTGTTAATGGTTGATTTTTCATGGATCTAATTTCTCATTAATTCTTTGAATTGATTGATCGTTGTATCATAAATGTTAATTTGGGCTTTCATAAATTTTTTAGTTTACACCTGAAGAAAATTATTTTTATGTATTTAGTAGTATTTGTTATGTGAATCTTTATTTGTCTTGCATAATCTATATTTTCTGCATCATTTTAGTAAATTGGAACCATATATTCTTAAGCATCTTTCATCACCTCTTACCTGTAATTGCCCTTGTCCCTACCTTTTGTAACTAGTCTTATTCCCTATTTTTAACTAATAAAATATTTGAGATATATTTCTATTATATTAAAAACTTTGATAAAGTTTGATGCACTAAAACTGACTATAACAAAATCTTAGTTAAACATTGGGAGATCAAAGGAATATGAGATTGCTATTTTGAGAAAATTTTAAGTGAGAGTAATTTGAAAACATGAAAACATATTTTAAAAGAGATAAATAAACATAATCGTGAAGGTTGTTTTACATTTGTTCGTAATTTTGAAGTTGAATTAACTTTGAGAAATATGCATAAGAGTAATTTTTTTTGTTTAGATAACATACCTATAAAAGTATGTAGAGTACTGCGATAATTTTATATCGGTTTGGTCAACAAACCATACTTTGTACGTTCCTAATATTTGAGAGAATATTGAAAAAGTTTCTTGATGCCATCGAGTAGGAACAAAGGTTTTGATGCGAATTTTTATTGTAGGAGAATTGAGTCATAACACGACATCGGGCTTCTTGAGCTTACGATTCAAAAATCACTATTGTAGGATAATTAAATATCACGAGCCATAACATGGTATTTGGGTGCTTGAACATAGGATTAAAAAAATCACATTTATAATTGAGAAATCAACTTTTTTATTTGCAAAAAGATCTACTATTATTTTTGCATTGCTTGAGGCAGTTAATGAAGAAACATATGCCACAAAAAGGTCTCAATATATTTATTAATCTTGAAAACTGAAATGGAATATATATATATATATTTATCATTGCATCATTTTAGTTGTATTAGGAATCCTAAGCCTTTTAGTTTCTTGCAAAGAAATTACTTAATAATGATAAAGTTTTTGTTTTTCAATATTTTACTTCTTTAGCTGCAAGACATTAAATTCTGGCATTTGTTATTGTTGTTTCTTTACAGCTACATTATGATCACTCGGTTCTGGTGGATTATCTTATCTCAAAAGATGTAGGAATTCAATGCTTACACTATCTTTTGAGGTACTCACGTTGTTCATTTTTATGATTTATTTGTTTATACTTTTATTCTGTGTGATTTGAATCCAGGATGGACAGATTGATTACATACAACTTCAGAAAATATTGAATGTGCTAGTTGAACTAGCTCCTGTACTATCATTGCTAACAAATTTGTTGGTCCGTTTTAATTTTATAGTAGAAAAAAAATCCTACAATTCTCGTCTATTTGTAACTCGCTTGGATTTTTTTTCCATCTCTAGAGCAGATCCTCAGAAATCTTATTGTATTAAAACCCAATAATTCAAGTCTTACGATGATGTTTTTCTTGTAATGATTTGAGAGGGCCCTGTGTGCTGGAAGGCCAGGAATATGAGGATTTGGGGTCGGAAAAGGCTGACTATCTTGAATATCAGTTTTTATAAATGCTAATTTGTTCCTATGTAAGGTTTAGATGTGGTTGGACCTGAGTTCTAAAAGCTAGTTTCATAATTCTTTTTTTATTCTTTTTGAGAGCAATGTTTAAAAGGGCGAAATCGAGAATTCAAGTGTTTTCCCTTAGCATGGTGAGACATAAGCCTAGAGGCGGATGATGCGTGAGTTTAAAAAAAAAAGCCTAAAATTGAACATATCTCATAAATATGACTTTTAAAAAATCACATATCTTAATCTTAAATATTAATAATATACAACAAAAGCAAATATTTATCCCACTAAGGGTCTGTTTGGGGCAGCTGCAGCTGTTTGAAATAGTTCTGTTGAAGAAGAAACTGCTTTTCAAAAAACTATGGTTGGCTTTACAAATTTTCTTTCTTTTTTAATAAATCAGACTCCGCCACAGGTAGTCAGGTACGGTGGGAAACCATAACTTTGAATTGCAGCTTTTTGAGAACATAGGAAAACACAGTTGTGCCAAACAGAAAAAACAGCGGTGCAGCACTACGCCACCACATCGCCGCCCTAAATGCACCCTTAGCGGGTCATCTACATGAATCCTTTTTTCTCCATTGCGTCCTTGAGAGTTATATTTTCATTTAATTCTAATAAATTAAGATTATTTTTATACAATATGTCCAAATAAATTAAGATTATTTCTTAACATAAGTCAAATCTAAAACACTACTCTCTTTACTGAATCATCAAATGTTCGACCTTTAATGTGACCAAACCATCTAAGACGACCCTCTTTAATCTTGTCTGCCACTGGAGCTACACCAACCATTTCATGAATACATTTTTTTTCGCATGTCGTTTCTAAGTGTCAAGCCTCTCATCCTCCTAAGCATTCTCATATCAACAACACTTAACTTAGTTTTATGCTTCTCTTGTAAAGGCCAACATTCTGTGTCATAGAGCATTGCATGTCTCACCAGTATCTTATAAAATTTTCATTTAAATCTAAGCAATACTTTTCTATCACACCATAGGCCCGATGCATTCCTCCACTTCAACCAACCAACTTGAATTCTATTAATTATATAAAACAAACTTGAAACAATATTTAAACATTAAAATTTGAATTTAAATATGCCATAATTATTAGGAACCACAGTGATTTCATCATTTTTTCCATCATCTTGGGAAAAATCATCATATGTAATAAATCTATTATAGTCAAATTTTTTGTTATCATTATTCTAAAATTTTCCTTCAATTTTTACTTCTTTCATTTTACTCCCCACTCACTCAATTGGACACAATGTTGAAAAAAGATTCATGTAGCCAACCCCATTTATTGGGATAGATCCTTGTTATGGTAGTAGTTGTCGTTTCCTCCTTACATCAATTAACCTTAAATTCAATATGATTTTAAATAAAACAATATATTAGTAATACAACTAAGTAATCAACTATGCTTAAATTGTCTTTAGAGTTTTTTGAACCTCCATTCCCACTTTGTTTCTTTCTTTTAAATAATTATGAAGTAAAAGATGCTCGAAATTTAATATCCCTTTTACCTCTTTCAATGTTAACATTGATTTTTTCATTATCATCATCATTAAATTTTTTTTCCTTCATCATCAAACTAAAATCCTTCATCATTCTTAGCATTATTCAGTTATCATCAAATATAGTATCATCAATAATTAAAATGTCTATTACATCACCACAATTTTTTTTTTGTAACTTTAAGTGTCTCTTTCAATTTTTTATTAAACATTACATAAATTAACTTGTTCATTCAACTTGTGGTCAATCAATTTCTTCTCTTTGTATGTGGTTGGTTGAATATACTCCAATTGCTATGACATGTGGAAGCTAAACAAGTAATATTAAGAACTCACAGCAAATGCTTCGAGTATAGGCACGTTATCTTTGAATTGTGTTCATTAACATTCTAGCATAAAATTAAATAAAATTGTTAATATATATTAAGATAAAAACTTTACATATAAATTTATAACTAATAAACAACATATATTTAAAAATACATATAAATGAATTTTACTAGGTGGCGTATCTTGTAGCATGCTTGAGTAGCTTTAAATTCAAACACTTTGTTCTTCAAAGTAAAATCTTCAAGTTGATCGTTAACTTTAAAATAGTCTCAGTCTCAGAGACTATTTTATTCATGCACGCGTATAAATCAGCCTTAACTTCTTTATCCTAGTTAAAGTTTTTATCATAATAAAAATTGATGATTTAAATAATATGCAACATGTAAATGTTGATGTAGCTGATAATTATATTTTTATTAATGATTTTTTATATTTTTTTAAAAGAAGTTTCTTGTTCTCTATGTTCGTTTTTTATCTCTTCATTTGCTTTGTTTATAGCTTTAAAAATAAATTGCATATTAGGAGCTCTCTCATCATCAATCATTCGTAATACTTTCACTAAAGGCTTTATAGTCTTAAGAGTATAATTAAGACTATGCCAAAATGACTTGATTCTTATAATAATATTCTTCACTTTCCTTCTGATTCTTTTGCCCAAGAATTTTCATCTCATCCTTCAGATACACACATAGTCTCCCAATTTTGCCATAGCTCTTCGATTCTTCACAAGGTTAAATAAGCCTTGATAAATCTTATAATTGTTGGTCAGATAAATTATTTTTCTATGAATTTTCTCATTAAATTGAATGATTATAAATAAATTTACTTATTATTTTTGTTTTAAGCAAAGCATATTCATGTTGTGGCAATTGTTCCAACTTTTCAAACATTAACTCAAGACAATGAGTGGCACAAAAAGTACAATAAAGTTACCTAATTTAAATAACAATTGGTCATTTTTACAAAGTTGATACATCAACAGATTTCAAAAGTACTTTTCCATAAGTTTATAATACTTAATTTTTTAATATTTGACCAAACATCTGACTTTATTATGACTCATGTTTGACATGTCTTTGTCGGTCAACTTTTTTTTTCGATTGATTAATTATGAAAATATGGTATATAAAAATAATTTTTTGAGATTTAGTTTAAGTATAAAAGATATATAGTTTGGGTTTTGAAAGTAGTGTGTTTTAGTTTTTTTTTTGAAAAATGAGACCAAATGGATCTCATTCGTCCAATAGTTTGCATAATCGTGCCTGATACCGCGAATACTACACCCTCCCGAAAGATAAGTGTAGACCTCGGCGATAGACCCAATCCTGCAAACTAAGAGATTTATGACATCCGTTTGGTCTGCGAACTTTT
>NW_018165452.1:44607-72397 GCF_001263595.1 Phalaenopsis equestris | reverse complement strand
AAGCCAAAATCGTGTGTGGTGCAGTGAGTGCATGAAAAATGGCGTTCGCGAGTAATCGAGTCACAAAGGGTTCACCTAAGGCTGTTGATCCTATAGGAACTCAATTTCGGGCCCTCTACATGTTGGTCCTGAGCACTTGCACCTAAAAGTTGAGTGCTTGGAACCACTCATGAGAGTTCTTCACAAAAATGAGTCAAGAAGTGGCTTGAAATTCTACGGAAGGTGGGCTCCATCGCTAGTCCACTAGGATGGTCAATAAGAACTCCTAAAGCTAGATCCTAGGTTCTAAGAGTAGGAGACTAAGACCTCACTAAAAATGAGGTCAACAGTCTTCTTCATTTTATCAACCATTTTTATTATTGTTGTAACCTCCTCATCCAACATCAGCTTATGTCAACCATCTTCATCTAGCATTTTCTCACATGCTTCAACATTTGAATGTAAGCAAGCCAAGTGATCTTTAAGTCTTTTAACACCACCAATACTTCACTTATCACAAATTTACATTTCAAACAAAAATATTCTGTTTTTGCAGCTTCTACTGCCACTTCAATTTGAGTCCCATATTTTTAAGTTGGATTTTTTCTTCTTGTGCCACCACCTACTTTAATTAACAAAAAGAATAATAATTCCATTCAAAAAAAAGATAGTGAACTTTTTAATATAATATTTTTGGAGTAGGAAAGTACACACATAAGATATTTTTGTTGATAAGTATATTTGTTAAAAAAAACATTACGGTTGCATAAAATAAAATTAATAAATTCAAGTAATTTGCTCTAAACTAAAACTAAAAAACAAAATAAGTTACGAAAATAAAAAAGGATAATTGCATACATTGCACCCAAAATATTGTTATTTGATATTTTTGAACTATCGAACTGATATATTTATGCATGTCATAATTAAACCATTGTAATTTTGATAAAAATGAAAAATATGCGTTGGGTTTGTAACATGAATTTTTATATTTGAGTGAGAATTTGAGAGATGGATGAAAGAAGGTGCTACATTTGTAAATAGCAATGTTTTGGTGCTATGTATATAATTGCCCCAATAAAAAATATATCCTCCATTGCCACAAGAAAGTAAATAAAAAAAAGCAATACCAAATAAATAAAAAATGATCATTTACATGCTTACCATTACATAGTTCTTATGTGTTTAGTATTTACATATCTAACAATCATATTTGCCTGCACTTCTTGAATACCCAATATTTTATTAGTATAACCAAAATACAGTTGAGGGGGGTTGAAATTCTATATAATTCTCATCTTTATTCTTACTGTAAGAAAAAAAGGGCCATATACATACATATCATGCAATTCTTATGTTTCCTACTAGTGTCAAAAAAAAAGGGGTCATTTACATGCATACCATACAATTTTTATGTTTACTGCTACTGTTAAAAAAAAATACAAATAAGCAGAACTTGTAACAGATAAGAGGAATAAGATGTACAATAATAATTTGAAATTAAACCTGGGAAGTGGGAAGCTGCGAGATAATTACTAAGTTATTTTAGACAAATACGAAGTGAGGCAACAGGAGTGCTGCGAGGCTGGGACTGGACTTCGACGTTCAATGCTACTAGGCTTCGATTTGAATTTGATGCTCGACAGAGATGAAACAGAGCAATAATTCTGTGAACCTTGGATGGGACTTTGATGCTCGACGCTATGAGGCTTGGATGTGACTTTGCTGATCGATAGAAAGATGAAGTTGAAGCAGAGATTCTTCATCGAGCTCTGGACGATGCTCGAAGTTGCCAAGTGAATGTTGGGCTCGTCGACGCACGAAGTAAAGAAATGGAGAAGCGAATGTAGAGCTCGGGACGACGCTTGAAAACGAACCCTAACATTGATTGTCGTTTGCTGTTGTTTGAAAATTACCTTGAATGCTTAGGAGTAACTTAAATGCCTTAGGCCAAATGTCTCCAGGCATACGCCTTGTTTAATAAAGAATTTTCACCCCAAGGACCGGGCTCAAGCCTCGAAGCTTTTGAGGAGCACCTTGAGGCGGACGCCCTGAGAGATTACTTTTTTTTTATCCTCAAAAGAAATCTGCAAGCTGTGAGACTGAAATGTGCATTAGAAATTTCATAAAATTTTTTGAAACCTGAGTTTGCCGCATTTATTTGAATTGCATCCTTTACGGCTTCGTTTTTCCATCACTTGTTTAGCACACCCTGCACTTTTGATTTCTTTTTTTTTAGCTTTCCTGTCGTAATTTTCTTTCTCAAAGTTTTCTACCATTATGTTTTGTTTGTCGAGGTTATTTGTGTGTGACTGATGATGTTAAAAATTCTTTCTGTATAATTATTGCTGTTATTCTAGTCCTTATGCAATTTGTTTCTCTCAGGTGCTTACGTTTGATATACAAGTCATGGCCTGCCTTTATGCAGTTCTCTTTGTTAGGAAATGAAAGTGATTATCGTTATCACAAAAGGAGGAAGATTCCTCCAGATGAGGATGAGAGTCCTACACTTTTGTCTTCAACAACTGCATTCCAAGGACAAATTATGTGGAGACTAAAATATTTTCAGTGCGTTTACGAAGCCGGTGATTTACATGCTTTTGAAAAGGCCAAAGGATGCTTGCATTCTTTAAGGATATCCCTTGGAGAGCTTCAGAATAAAAGTTTGTTTCCCTACGATTGTAAACCTCTTCTCAAAAGGTCTGCAATTCTTTGTGTCACCATGTTTGCCCCTTTTTAAGCTGTTTATTTGTAATGATGCCTTATTTCAGAATTCTTTATCTGGATCAATGATTATGTGCGGCATCCAGCATCAGTTTCCATGTTCCTTCTGTTGGAATGAGTTTGGTACTGTAAAATTTATAGGAAAGATGTCATGGGCTATTGTTGTTTTACAATTTTGTTTCATCACTTCTTTGCTGTGAATATATTGAATTGGGTAGATTTAATAAACTTTTGTCCACCTTAGCTTGTATATGTAGGTCAATGATTCGTCCTTATCTTCCACTGCTCGGCTTTGATTTTTACCCTCGTCTTTGTCATCGAGTGCATTGTCTGAACTCTTTTATAGAGACTAAAGTTTGTCGACTAGCATTGCCCAAGTTGTACCATGTATTGTTAAGACTATATTTGCCACAATATAAGCAGTAGCATTAGTTTATATTCCTTAAATTCTTATGTTATGTCTTGTATATAAGAGGATTTTGAAGTCGTAAACTAGAGCCACATCCATCGGTGTAAATCTAATTTCTTCTGTTTGGGAAATGATGCATTTGCAAATGTGAAGATAAAAAAAGCCCGGATCCTGGTCTCTTCCTTCTTAAAATCCTGGCGTTGTCTAAAACGCTTTGATTGTGGCTAAGTTTAGGTGACTAGCATTGCCCAAGCTGTACTACTGTATTGTTAGACTGGTATTTCCGGAATATAAACAACATCATTCATTAATATTCTTTGTTCACTTGCTTTTATTATGGCTTTCATTAAAGAGGAATTTATCCATAGGAGTTAATTAAGTTTTTCAATTTTCTTATTGACGTGCATACAAAAGTTAAGATAAAGAAACTAGGATATCAATTTATTTCTTTTATAGAACATGAATGATATGAAAGAAACAATTAATCATATATCTTGGTCCTAAAATTAATGAGATTTTCTAGTTTTTGCGTGCAAAAAAATTTGTGACAATGCAGATTAAGAGTTTTTAGCTTGTATGAGTATCCCACTCACGCAAATAAGGATGTATGAAGTTCCCGACTAAAGATATCATAGAGATTTCTTTGGACAAAAATCCATAGAGGGAAAAATCACTGGGTATTACCTCATAATAAATAAATTCACTAATCTTAATTGTATCTTATGAAGTCACCAAAAGACGGAAGTATTATGTAAAAAACTCAATTGGGGATAACCTTATGATATGGTCTAGGGCTCCTGGAAAGGTATTTTGGGGCGAATTTAGAGGGAAGGTAGTTTTGGAATAGCAAAGGAAAGATAATATGGGTGTTTTTTGGTGTTTGGAGAGGGATAAATGACGTTCGGCTGCTGTCCCAACTGAAAATAGCAGTTCAAATGGGAGAAGAACGTGATACGGAGGTTGAGCAGACGCTATCACCTGTTCCTAAGCAAGATATAGACGCACCGCTTTCAAAAGGAAAGGATATGACACTAAAGAACATAAATGATTCTGAAGAGCAGAAATCGGAGAAAAGTCCTCAAATTCATAAAATCAACAAAATTGAAAAATCCAAAATCGTAATACTACTTATATAATGGTCCCTCAAGAAAATAACCTAAGTTGAAACTAGAGATATAGGAAAGAACGAAAAGTTATATGGAAACTTGCAATAAAAATAAAAATAAATAAATAAAGATTGTTTCTCTGGCCTTTTCCTGCGATCACGAGAATAATTGTGATCCCAAGTTAAGTTGGGTTTTTCACGATACTGCAATAGTAGGCATGACGCCCAGGAGAAGTTGCTTCTTCTGTGGAAATAATTGGATCCTACCATCTAATGTTATTTCCCATAAAACACTTGCAGAGATTTCCAAAGTAGCAGTTCAACACTCTTATCTGACCATTTGTTCATGATTGCACCATTGAACTGAATTGAAATTCAGTATCCGACTTATTCAAGGCCTTTCAGAAATAGCTCAATTTTCTCATCTCTATCTGAAGTGACAATATGTTGGATCACTTTCAATGATGATTGTCTTGTGTCTGGTATCAGTTTCTCAAACTCATCATCTTTGTTGGACAACCAATGTTAGTCCTACTTGTGCTTCTCTCAAGACATATATTCGTCCATTGCTTTAAACTCGCTACCTTCTAGGACAACCAATTTTAATCATGTTGGAGTCTCTCTCATGGGATCAACTTGAATCAGTAGCAGCTCTTGCTCATCAGTTGCAAGCTAATACTCCTCTCCATTCTCCTCCTTTAGTCTGAACCCTTTGCCTCTTCCACTCTTCCCTCCTGAGTGAAAGACATCAAACGATCATTAACAAGCTTTAACTGAGCTAATCTACAAGTTTCTTATTGATCATTTGCGGTCTAATCAGTCGACATTTGGTGAACTTGAGAACAATAGGATTTTTTTCAACGGTTAGAAAATTAATTGAAACTTTAGAATTCTATTTGATGCTTAAATGCCTCAAGTTCACATATTGAAAAAATAAGAATTAAAGCTTATTTATAGATTTCTTATTTGGGGGTGGGGTTTGATTTGGCCCTACTATGAAATTATTTAAGAATTTTTGGATTCTTATTAGGGTGGTTTAAACTAAAACGTCGAAACAAATCTAGCATATTTGATTGATTTGATTTGGTTCTTAAAATCATGATTTGATTTTTGGTTTTAAATTGAAGATTATTTTTATTATGCTTATTGGTTTGCTTTGGAAAAAAAAAATCTAAACTATTTTCCATTGATCTAATTTGTAATAGTAAATTCATTAAGCAATCTATTCGAATTGACTGAATGCACAACTCTATAATAGGTTTTCAAGTTTTGGTTAAACCAAAGTTAAACAAAATTAACTAGATTATACTGTTGTTTGGTTCGGTTCGTTTTTACATATTATTTTTGGTTTTTTCAGTTTTATCTTTATTTGGATCAGCTTAATTAGTCTAACAAAGCTTAACCAATCAAAGTGAATCGACTAAACGTACACCCTTGTTGTTATCAATAATGGGCAAATTAGATTGTGCCCTCCACCAAACAAAAATTATTTGAACAATTGTGCTCGTGGGTTGTTCTTATTGTACTGTCTGAATTGCATCCGAATTGATTGGCCAATCTATATTTGATGGCTATGATTCGATAATGGTGCAACAGTGACCGACAACAATGAAGTGTCAAATCAGTAAATGGAAGATATCATTGAAGTCTCAGACCAATAAATGAAAGATATCATTTCAAAGTTCTTGATGATGCAGGTGTAATGGAGTTTATAAATTGAAAATGTAATCATCAGATCATTTGTAACATGATTCAAGGCATAGATTATTTTTTATTATCATTGAAGAGCAATGATGAATGGGCATAATACTGACATGGATTTTTTCTTGCAATGAGAACAAACCAACTTTGCTGATAGTTTGAACAAGCCACAATAACTTCGAGAATGCATAACGACTAGGATATTTGCTACTTTAGAAGGCTTGTGGAGGGGTTAGGAAGGTCTCATGTAAGCGCTTGAGAGCCAAGAGACTTGTGGTCAAGAATATTATTTATAGGTAGTTATGATACTAGCGTGACATCAATACTCCACAAAATTGTTGCCACGTTTTCAAAACTTATGCTTTTAGAGTCATAAGTTTATCTTATGCAAAAGAAGTATCACAGCGTGCGACAATGACAATATTAGAACCCAAGATTAAACATTAAACAATGAAATTATCAGACAAGCTTTGATGATGGTTCCTGTTCGCTAAGTACACAATAAAGTTGTATTACATCATCTCCAACAAATTTCTGATTATTTTTATTAAATATCTTTGTCAGGCAAGCATGCTTGTTATGATAATTGATAAAAAAACAAATTGTAATCTTTTATTAACAAGAAGGGAGAGGAATTAAGGCTGTCGAGAAAAAAAAGAAAAGGAATCTAAAGGATTTTGACAAAAGTAATTCAATAAACTCTTCTTCTGGAAGTTTTCTCTTTGATGGGTATTACTAGATCTTGGGGCATTTTAGAGTAAAATTTTAGAAGCTTTATATGTATTTTTTATTGGAAAAGAATGCTACTACTACTGTATTAAACGAGCTTGGCTTGATTAAGCCAAATCTCTCACAAATACCTTTAACTCAAATGAGTTTAGAAGACTTGGCAATGCAAAAGGATTACAACGCAAATGGTGTTTATAATAAGAATATGCATCAGAATGCTGACTTGATGAGCTTATCATATAATCAAAATTTACTGAGTTTTGATCCTTCAGTCAAGAGACAAACTCCCAATTCTTGAGAATAATTTTGTTGGGAAGATGGGCTTGATGGCCATGATAGAATACTTCTGGAGTAAAGCCTATTTCCTGAAAATATGACTTAGCGAGGAAGAGAACGATTCATTCTTTTCTAAATTTAGACATTTCATTAAATAATGACAAATTTTATTAGAGTATGCACTGCTCTTTAGCCTTGTTGAATGTGATCCAAGGAAATGCTAGGAGGATTTTTTTTTATGTCAATTATATTGTACTCTCCAATGCTTTCAAATTGGCATGCGTTTTGTGTTTTTGACCTGCACGACTTATGCTAGCTGCACAGTGCAAATGTATTCTAAATTGCGTGATTTTTGTCACTTTAGATTTGTCAGAATTGTAATTTAGATGCTAAATGAAGCTTCTAAATTCAAATTTGAGTGATTTTTTTAATCCTAAAATTTGCAGGAAAATTATTGCTTAACCAGGTTGATTTTTCCAGGCATATGACTAATTAGTTAAGTTTCGAAGTTCCTAGCTTGGCTTCTTATATTTTGTAGTAGCACTAACTTGCACTTTGTTTACAGTCTGGACAGGTTTCTGGAGCTTACATGACGTATCATCTGCAACCAGACATAATGGCAAATAGTAATTGGGATGAAAGTTCTTGATTTGTTCAGTAGTACGTACGAGGAGAAAACATGAAATCAGCTCAAAGGAGTTCTCCTCGCTATGAGGCTAAGGTTCTTTGAAAGCTTTGCATTCAATTATTTGCACAAGGTACCTTAACAATAGTAACTTTTACACACCTCACTAAAATGATCTTTTCAGGTGCCATTGACATTTCTGATTCTTGACGTGCATGATAAGAGAAAGAAGTATCCTTATTGGATTATTTCTATTTTGCACTTTGAACAAAAATATTTGTATGTGAAGACATGCAATTATTGATATGTTCAGTAGTAAGAGGAGAGAGGGCATTGCATTGCGTTATGCACGCAGCACACTATACAAGTTAAAAAAGGAGGTGAGTGTTGTTACCTATCACTCATACCATTTTTTTACGTATATATGTAGTGTTAGATTGTAATTGGATCAAAGTGGTTTTGATGTATGATCTGACCTAAAATTTCACATTCACATTGGAAATTGAGTAGGATTAAGTCAATATGATTAAATTAAGATTAGATTGGCCTTTTTTCTAAGATCTCACATGACAAAATAACTTGTTTTTATTTTTTAATGTAACACGTAACTATTGAATCAAAATTCAGATTGGATTAGGTCAAGACCCACCCATTGACGATGCTAATGCTAATGTTAGCTAACCAAATAATTTACATTTATTATAGAACGAACAAGCAGCATCACAGAAAAGAATGAGAGCAAATCAAATAATTTCTAAAGGCACTTTAAATTGGAAGATCATGTTTGGTTAATTTGTTTTATATTGATTTCTAGAATGTAATCCTTCCTACAGTTAAAATGCTACTATACATGGATTTTTTATAATATGACATTATTTATTGTCATTATTATTGTTTTACTTTTTAATCATCGATTCCTTATTTGTTTTGAAGGGAATGTGGAACACTGGATAAAAATTTCTACCTAATGTCTTTATGATTAGGGTGTAAAACCCTTGACTTTTTCGAGGGCTTCTCATTTTGAAGTTTGTCTCAATTGACAAGTGACACTTATCTAGGGTTATTAGATGGTGTAAGAAGGTCAAGGGGTGAGTTAGGAGAGTTGTAGGAAGCAGTTGGAGGGTAAACTGAAGGTTGTAGCTGGAGATTCAACGCAACCAATGGCTGGACAAAAGTCAGATAACAAGTGCAGCGGGCTTGCAACGAGGGTTGGCAGCATTGGAGGTTTGTCGAATGTCCTGGAGAGATTATCACTCAGTTCCAATCGTGTTGCAATCATACCTGAGAAAGATCAATGATACATCTCTTTGTTAAAAAGAAGTTAGATATAACCGTCCCTATTGCATAAAACCAAAGAAGACAATTCCCAAATCAATCCATAATAAATATATCAATAGTTCCCAAACAAAATAATTTAGTGTAAGTGTTAATTTAGGAAAAAGAAGCTAACGGCACTGCCCCCCAACACTATGAGGTTGGAACCTGAACCGACAACATATAAATCAAAAAATTTGGTTTTTGAGATTCCCAACCCCTTCTCGCATCCTGCGTACCGTGTTATTCTCCTAAGGTATGAGAGGCTTTGCTTGCATCATCAAAGGTAGTTGGGTCCTCAACATAAGGTGGTAAATTAGCAATGTTGAAGGTAACATAAATGTAATTCTCTGGTAAATCAGTCTTGTATGTATTATCATTAATCTTCTTAGCAATCATAACTGGATCGTGAACTTTGGCTTTGAACTTCCTAAAAGAATATGTCAGAAATCTCTCATTATTCAATTGGATTCAATACTAAATCACCTTCTTTAAAGACCTCAGTATTTCTTAATTTTTATGTCTGCTTCTGATACCTAGCATTTTGTTTAGCAATCTTTATTGTTACTGTTCATGCAAGGCCTGAATTTCCTTTAATCTGACCTTTGCATCAGTGCTAGGCTCAATGATGAGGATTCCTCCGATAAACTACCTGAATGGAGTTGTCACATGTAGACGGACGGGTGGAATGGCTATAAGCAAACTCAACATGGGGAAGATCAAGTCCAACTTCTTGGTATTCCTGCCCACAAAGCATCCGAGTCGGTTACGTAAACTATTATTCATCACATTTGTTTGTCCATCTGTGTGAGAGTGAGCTACTGAAGCTTTGTACCAAGTTTATCTCCTATGATCCTAAAAAATGGCTAAAATATTTCATGTCTCTGTTCGATATGATGGTTTTGAGCATACCATAAAGACTTAAACATCTTCCTGAGATACATTTCTACAATATCTGAAGCATCAACTGTCTAATGGTAATGTACAAAATTTGTCATCTTAGAGAAATTTTCCACTCTTACCATAACTGAATCGATTCTTCATTGGCTTTGTATGTGACCCACAATGAAGTCTATCCTCACATCCACCCAATGTAACTTTGGAACATGTAGCGACATATAGAGACTTTATTTTGCCCCCAATTCTTAGCTAGATGACATCTACACTGTGTGTATGCATCTCCACATCCGGTATTAATCTAGGCCAATAGAAATCCTCTTTCATCAAGAAAAGAGTGTTGTCTGCCAAAATGCTCTGTCATTTTGCCATTGTGTCATTCTTGTAAAATATAGTTCGTGAGAGCAATCCTTCACATATACAGTCTATTCTAGTAGAAAAAGTAGCCATTTAATCTTTGGAACTACTCATATGGTATATTCTGCTAATGAGACCATTTCTCTTGGAAATCCTTGTTAGTTCATATGTATAATTTAACACTTAAAATTCATCTACTTTTGACTGCATGATAGTGATAAACAAGTGACGACGGCTCGGTGCATCTGCTAATTTTTTTAACTAGCTTTATACTTGAGCATAAATGAAACAAAGATATATAGGAACTCCACCCAAGAGGCATGTCTACTTTTTAGGTTGCTTTGACTATTTAGGAACCTCAAGGTTTTATAATTAGTGTAAAGGGCGAAGTCATTTGCCAAGAGCTAGTAACTCCAATGATTGAGCACTCTCACGATGACATAAAACTCCTTTCGTAGTTAGAGCTCTTTCTTCTGGAATCATTCAATTTTTCTTTGAAGAAAGCAGTAGGATATTCTCCTTGGACTCATCACAATGCTAATTGTTATAATAGATGTGTCACACTCCATCTTGAACACGTGATTAAAATCTAGAAGCACTAGGATCGAGGCTTGAGTAATCTCTCTTTAAAGCTTCAAAGCTGATTTATGCATCACTTGACCAAGTGAATCTATTTGACTAAGAAACTCCGTTAAGAGCATTGTAATAGAGCTGAAATTTATAATAAACTTGCAAGAAGGCATCGGTCCATGAAAATGACATACCCGAGTAAATAATTGTGTTATTGGCCAAGCCATAAGAGCTTCACTAGGTTCATCTCCATGCCGACAACTGAAACAATATACCCCAAGAAGCATGTCTACGGTGTAAGAAAGTGATGCTTCTTTAAGTGACCATACGAACTCTAAAATCTATCACAAAATTGCAAATACTCCTCTGAATGATTATACACCAAAATGTCTTCAAAGTATACAACCACAAATTTTTCAATGAAGTCTTACAAAATTTAGTTCATTGGTTGTATAAAAATGCTTAGTGCATTAGATATATAAAGGGGCATGACTGTCCACTCATCAATTCATCTTGTGTCTTGAAAGTTGTCTTCCACTCATTTCCTTGTCTCATTCTAATTTAGTGATGGTCAATGCGCAAATCAATCTTGGAGAATCTATTTGTTCCATACTTCCATGTAATTGATCTAGCAAATCTTCCAGTTCTTGAATGAAAAATCGAATATTTGATGGTGATTTTGTTTGCAGCCTTACTATCAATTCACTTGCGCCAAAAATTATCCTTCTTTGGTGCAATCCATGCTAGAAGTCCACCTAAATTAGCTTTCTCACACAAAAAGTCTCTTACAATCAAGTTTGTAACATGCTTGTCATATTTGGTTGGGTGCATCGTGTAGGCAGGTTAGTTTGGAAGAACAGATCTTGTGATGAAATTTATGGCATCTTGGATCTCTGTCAGTGGTGACAACCCTAGAGGTAGACTGTCAGTCAAGAAATTCTAAAACTCTTTCAGTAGAGGTTTTACTGTGATATCGGCTTCTTAGAGAAAGTTTTCGAGAACTGCCAATGGTAGACCTACTTGTGCTTCTCTAAAGGTTTGTAGAATGATACATCGTGGTGTTATCATCTCAGACTCAGTATGAATGTCAGTTAACTCGGACTCCTTTCAGGATAAGAGTACAATATGATTAGCATCCTTTATGAATGAATAGATGTTCTTGTAATCTTCATGACGCGTGCATGGTCGCACTGCCAGCCAATAGGATATGATCCATAAGTATCACATTACATCACACATAATCTTTAAACTTTTCTTCGATAGAGAATTTCACTAGGATCTCCTATTAAAAGTGATCCTATTCTCTTTCTTTAACAAGACATGGAATGTGGGTAGTTATGCTTCGTCTGAAGATTCAACTTGTTTATCAATTGAGTAGATACCTCGTTCTCATAGTTGTTTCCATCAATGATAAGATGACACACCTTTTCTCTCATGGTGTAATGGGTATAAAATATGTTGTGGCAAAACTATTGTTGCTTTCCCTTTAGCTCAGTTTAAAGAACCGCCAAACGCCTAAACACCTCATTGGCGGGAAATTGATACTCTTTATTGGCATTTTCATTTTCTCTTGGGTCTCCAGTGTCACTGTTCATATCTTCCATTGTTTCCTGCTCGGTGAAAAAGGCCACTCTCTAGTTTAGGCACTCATATATTAATGCCTAAAGTCGTGACACTTTAATCACTTTCTGGCCGCGTAGGGCTTGTGGGTGCTAGTGGCCCCTATCTTTTCTCTACCTTGTGCTAGTTTGTCCTCACGAGGGTAGACTTGGGTGCTAGTTTGTCCTATGATTAACTGGAATGACCTCCTTATGTTTTGAAGTTTGCAAAATTCTTATTTTGGTCTTTCATACCTTCAGTGGAAAGAAACGTGGTAGTCTCGTAGGAAGAAATAAAGGATGGCGTGAAGTATTGGGATTTGTCATTAATAGTGTATACTATCGGTACAATAGGCTCTTCCCAATTGTTACATCTGCATGGAAAACAAAGGTAATCTCAAGATGCTCTCCTTCAAGAATGCCCTGATTTAGAGGTGGGAAAGCATAGTTTTGGAGCATATTCTCCATGGGTAGGTAAAGAAGAAGAGGTAAAATGGCAATGGGAGGGTTTGGAGAGGGGCGAGGAACCGACAGTGGCCGATATCCATCTAAAGAGGCAAACTAAGGAGCACTATGGTTATTCATAGTATCGTTATCAAAGCGTATTGTGATTCTTAAGGCTTTATTTTTACTTAAAATTGCGAAGCACGGAGCAAAGAGACGCTTTTATTAAGCAAAGCGTTAATATGCTATACAAAATTATTAATATATAAATACATTCGTTAATAATTATTAAATATGAATTATGAACGAGAAGCTGATATAAAATTCCAAAAACTATTGTAGAAGTTTCAACTTAAAGGGAGAAATTGAGGGTAATATATAAATTAAAAATTTAGAATAATATCTAATAATTTGTTGTAATAATTAAAAACTTAAAATTATAAAAAAAAAACTTATAAATTAATTTTGGCACAAGCTCATGTCATGCGCTTCACTTCATTTTGCTCGCTAAAGCTCGCTTCAAAGCGTGCTTTCACATTAATTCATACCAAAAGCGAGAAAGGAAGAGATGACTGCGCAAAGGTCAAGTGGATAGAACCTTGACAAAGCCCTTCATTACTCTAGCGGCGACTCTACTAGGGCTGCCGTTGACAGTGGGAATTTGATCACCCCTTCCCACAATCCAGTTGGTGAGTTTTGCAGGTGATATCTTTTTTATCTTACCTTGCCATTTTATGAGAATAAACGAGCAAATCTTTACTGAAGTTTTGCCCAAAATTAATTTAAGGATTGAATTGAAGTCTTCCCAACGAACAAAAAATACTAAAAAAGTTAATAAATAAATAAAAACGAATGAAAATGTATAGGGAGGCTGGTCCTGCATTCTAGATTAATTATATATAGAATAAATTTGAAACAATTAAGAGTTTCCAAAGAAAAAAAAGAATTTTCTGGGGGAAATATGAGGCCGAAGGGTAATATGCGTCATTCGAACCACAATCTCACAGTAGGAAATTACACCCTCAAGTATTATATCGCGGGTAAGTATGTAATTTTCCAGTATTAATTCATCATATAAACTTCATCCAAACTTGCAAGTTGCAATAATTTTTCTCATGTCGTTATTTCCCACCCATAAATGCCTGAGAATGTGTTGGCTAAAAATATTTATGATTGTTGCATGTGAAAGATTCACAGTGATAGAGTGATATTTAATGTTTTAACATTGCATAAAGATTCAATACACATACAGATAATAGAAAAATAACAAGAGGTGCATTACGATTTTTTATGTAGAATAATATTGAATTTTTTTTTAAAAAAATCACAGGACCTAGCCTAGTCAAAGCAATCTACTATATGATCGTAAGTGTATAGGTCCACTCTTCTCCATAAGAGAAGATGAAATTACAATGTTGATAATTACAAATGTATAATAGTTATCCAGCTTTAATAACCATAATTGGGTTACAACTTGGTGATAATAGCGTTGGTGGGCAAAAAAGAGTGTAGTTGATTGCTACAAAGATAAATTGTCATAAAAATTGTAATCGGTGGCTGCAATAGCATTAGGTGGTCATGAAGGCCATAGTTGAAAATGATAGTAGCAATTGACCATGTAGGTTGTAGTTGCCCACATAGGTCGTGGTTGGTAGTTACAGTAGCATCATTTTGCCACAAATGTTATAGTTAGAAGTTGTAATATCAATTAATTACATAGGTCACAATTGGTAGTTGCGGTAGAAATTATCTACGTAGGTCGTAATTGGGCATATTGACCGTGGTTGGTAGTTGCAGTAGCAGTTAGTCACATAAGTCGTAGTTAGTCACATATGTCATAGTTGGAAGCTGCATTAACATTTAATCACATAAGTCGTAGTTGGTCACATATGTCGTAGTTGGAATTTGCATATGTTTTAGTTGGTAGTTTCAGTAGCATTAGTTGGTCACAGAGGTCATAGTTGAAAGTTATAGTAGCAGTTAGCCTCATAAGTCGTAGTTGGTAGCTAATTTATAGTAATAACTAACTGGTCACATAGGTTATAGTTGATAGTTGCAAGAGCGCTTGTTGCTAGGAATTTGTTATAGTAACAAGTTACAGAAGTTGTAGTGGGAAGCTATATTAGTAACTGACCACATAAGTTATAGTTAGTAGTTGTAAGAACGACAGTTGGCCACAGAAGTCGTAGTGGGAAGCTAAAATAGTAAGTCGTCATATAAGCTGTAGTTGATAGCTGCAAGAGCATCTGTTGGTCACAGATGTCGTAGTGGAAAGTTGCAGTAGTAACTTACTTTATAGGTTTTTATTGGTAGTTGTAAGTGTCAGCTGTTTGCAGAGGCCGTAATGAGAAGCTGCAGTAGTAACTGACTACAGAGCCGTATTGGGAAGCTACAACAGTAATTGGCCACATATATCATAATTGATAGCTACCAGAGCATCAGTTGGTTAGAGAGGTTGTGGTTGGCAGTTGTAGTAGCAGTTAGCCACATATGTCATAATAAGAACCTACAATTGAAATTTGCCATAAAGGTCATAGTTGTTGCTACACTGGTTGGTCTCTGCAGCTTTTTCCTCATATTTATTACTTTATGCCAGAGACAACCCTTGTCTATATTCGACGTATTAAAAAACTTTAGGAGTCCGAAGAAAGTCGTATTCTGAATACGATTGTTGTGAGCAGTTGTCTCCAGGTGTTATCGTCATACTTCATTACAGCTTTATGTCCTACATCGTATTTGGATACTTTGTAAGGAAATAAAGTTTGTCAATGACGACGAGCAGGGTGCGGCTGGCGACGGTAGACAATGGCTAACAGGAGGTTATCGACAGCTATGGAGGCCATTAGTTATCGTCAGGTCTTCGGTCAAGAATAACACCAAAATTTGGTTTCTCTCTCTTCCCCAAGTGAAGAGAGTGAGTCTATTCATAGCACTGGGAGGGGCATTTTTGGTCATTTGGCTCATATTTATCCCACTTGATCATAGAAAGTTTTTTGATGATTTGAGGGTCTTAATGATCTCAAAATTAATAATGTTTAATCTTTTTGGATTTCTCTCATCGAGACACTTGATTTGATTATACACATGTAAAATTTGGAGTTTGTTTGCTCATCTAATCAATCATCTGAAGCCTCTAAATAGGCTTTAATGGCTTGATCTTGACTTGAATGAACTTTGATTTGGATCAGTTTTGGTATCAGGTTCGTCTTGTCAATATGACAAGATTGGCTTTAAACTTATTAAAATTGGCGTCTTGGATAATCTTTAATTTGAACCAGACTATTTCTTATTCAAAAAATTATCTCGAGATTCATGTTATAAAATTTATTAACAACGCATCAATGATATTTGTAGTTTCAAAATACAGCATTATTTAATGAATTATATTTTGATTCTTTTAATATTTGCCTAGTTTTAAAATGAATTCATAAACGTTAAATTTTATAGGTTGGTTTTCAATTGGATAAAAATTAAAATACGATGTTCCCTTCCCTAGTTTCTATCACAGGCACTGTGGAGGGAGTGCGGTGGTACGGGGCATCACAACACATGAAGAGATTGAGCCGCCAAAGCGGTTGATGGAAAAGAACTCAACAATGCAAGAAAGGTATTATTGCTGAACATATTATATACGGCGAAGCATATGTATGGCACTATATGTTAACCATATGTAATATTCTCTTCATGAATTTAGGGGTTCATAAAAAATGAGGCCTGTTTCTTTTTTTTTTTTTTTCTTTTTTGTTCTAGAGAGATTTCGTTTACTCATTCTGTGATCAGTTTTGTTGTAATGTTTTTATCAAATCATTGTTAACAAAATTCTATTTATTTATCATATTCATGTTTGTCTTTAGAGTACCATTTTCTCCTAAAACAAATTTTTGAACAGATTATCATTAAAAAAAAAAAAAAAACTGAACTTTAAAGCCTATGATTTTTAGGTTTTTCAAACTACTTGTCCAAAGGGCCAAAGCGGAAGGCAGTTCATGCCTCGTGTCATGAACTTTCTGCATCAATTTAAGTTGAGATTCATGATTAGGACCAGCTGTGAATATTTTCAATGTAACTTCAATTTTATTATGAACTATTTTTGAGACCTGCATAGTTGTTATGTTAATAAGAAATTATTTATTAAATTATAAGCTTATAAATACATAGTAACATTGCTAATCATATAGTATATTTTCAACATTTGGGTGATAAAATTATAGCAAGTGTTTCATAAGTTAAATTTTTATGAACATTTTGAAAATTCTTTACTTTAATCTATATTTATAGTATAAAATATTTGAAAAATTCTCAGATTTTCTTTAAATTTGTTGACTTTGAATATTTATCATTGAGAAATAATAAGTATATGTTCTTTACTCTTATATTTGATATTTTTGATGGACATGGATTAAATTAGTCATAATTAAAATAAAATGATTTTTTTTGTTATTTTAAAATGTCAAACCAAAATAAAGTTGAATTTTTTTTCCTTTTTTAATAATGCTTTGACTTAGTTTCTTATTATTAAGATTTTTATTTAAAAAAGCTCAGATTATATAAAAATATAAGAGCTCCTAATTTTAAGTAAAAGATCGTTATGCAATTTTTTTCCCTCATGGTATGAGTATTAGAACTTACGTGCCTTTAATCAAGAAATCAAGAAATCAAGAAATAGTAGTAGCATGATGGTTGTGTGAATCACCCATGAAATAGGATCTTTGCAACGTTCCAAAATTTCAAAATTTTCCAGATATGCTTCAGGATTTCTCGACATAGGGATGAAATTCGAACTTTGGCAGCGCATCGTTAGTATCAGTTCTTTGATCGGGAAGCAGATATCGTTCACGATTTCTCGACTTCGGAATCTACTATTCCCTAAATCTTTCAGGTTATTATCTCTTTCCATCATCCGTTGATTTCTCAGCCCGATTTTCCCTTCTTCACGACTTCCTTTTTCTTGATCCTCATGCTTTTTTTCTCCTCAGCTGGAGTAAACTTTTTTCTATCAGAGTGTTAAGGGACTTTAAATTCTTCCGGCGGAACTCCGGGAAGAACCCTACCACCGACGCAAACAACGAGAATCTTCCACTAGAGCAGACTGTTTCATCTGCATCTCAGCAGGATGCGGAATCCTCAAGACTTCCTTTTAGCGCCATTCAAGAAGCCGAGCGAAACCCTAGGTTCGGACTGGATCAAGAAACGCATTTTAGGAGAAAGAGCGAGAAACCCATTCCAAGAGCCAAGCAAAAGGGTCGGATCAGTTCTTCCAGTCACGCACGCAGGATAAATTGCCGGCGAGCAAGAGCAGGTCTGGATGGGTTCCGATTGTCGAACAGGCCGGATTGGCTTCTCCGGAGCGAAGGGAGTATTCGCTCCATCAGGAACAATTCCAGGTGCCGCCCCCACCACCTCTTATGGCAAACCATGCGCTGCGCTTCGGGAATGGTTACAGTGCTGCTACTCCTCGCTCTATAGCAACGGGTGGGAGAGCCTCATCGGTTCATTCTGGTACAAGCTCGACGCAAAGCACGCCCACCAAGAGTGTTTCTAAGCCCATGATCAATGGGGTTAGCAACTCTCGTGCTCCACAGTGTTGTGGAACTGTCAAGGCTATGAATTTTTTGGTATCATCTAAAGGGATACCATTGTCAACTGCACCTCCACCAGTTTATGCATCAGTTGAAGTACCACATTTTGAGCTCAAGGAGGATCCCTCCTTCTGGATGGATCACAATGTACAGGTATTTTTCTTGCCTCTTTTGATTAGCCACTTTTTTTTTTCTAATTTTTTTTTTTAGGAAAAGTTTTCTAGCTTTTTAAGCTGCAAGAAAACTAAAATATTAGTAGGAATTAGGATACTTGAATTATTGAAAATTGTCAATTGAGCTTCATTAGTTCTTTTTTGCATTACAGTTTCCTGGAATTTGATCAAAATTATTTTCTGTTCTCCATTGCTTGAAAGAGAAAATGCCTTTTCTATACAATGAGTTACTGATTGATTACAAATTGGATACAATACAAAACACAAAGCTAGTTACTGATTGCAAAATGGAGTTCTTAACTTTAATTTTCTTTCTCCTTTCAGGATCTTTGTTTGACTTCTCCTGAAAAAGTGTCTTGTTCATGTAGCACAAAGCATGTTGAAGAAGTTTTGTATCTAGAACAAGAGTTAGACAGACTGAAGACGATTATTGCAGTAGAGAAATCATCTCGCGTTGAGGCAGAAGAAAGAGCAATTCTTTCAGAAACTGAGCTAAGCATAACAAATGATAAGCTCCTGCTGATAAGTAAGAGATATGATGCAACAATAGACAAATTGAATGACACAAGGTCTGTCATTGAAGCCCTTGAATCCCAACAAATGCTTTCAAATAATGAACTTGAGGAACTGAGAGAGAATAACAATCAACTTGCGGATATCATGAAGATACAGGAGCAACAGATCTCCACAATGAAGAAAGAACTTGCCTACGAACTTCATCCATTTCTCTTTCACTAGGGTGAGATGCCTGGTCACTTTGATGCCTCATGTTCAGGTTCCAAGCTTTTTCTAGAGAAGCTTGCACTCTTTTCAGTTTATCCTGAAAGGGAGAAGAGCACTCACTTTCAGATATACCATTGTCATCTGCACCTCCACCAGTTTATGCATCAGTAGAAGTGCCACATTTTGAGCTCAAGGAGGATCCCTCCTTCTGGATGGATCACAATGTACAGGTACAAATCATTTTTCTTGCCTCATTTGAATAGCCACTTTTTTTTTTCTAATTTTTTGTTTTAGGAAAAGTTTTCTAGCTTTTTAAGCTGCAAGAAAACTAAAATAATAGTAGGAATTAGGATACTTGAATTATTGAAAATTGTCAATTGAGCTTCATTAGTTCTTTTTTGCATTACAGTTCCCTGGAATTTGATCAAAATTATTTTCTGTTCTCCATTGCTTGAAAGAGAAAATGCCTTTTCTATACAATGAGTTACTGATTGATTACAAATTGGATACAATACAAAACACAAAGCTAGTTACTGATTGCAAAATGGAGTTCTTAACTTTAATTTTCTTTCTCCTTTCAGGATCTTTGTTTGACTTCTCCTGAAAAAGTGTCTTGTTCATGTAGCACAAAGCATGTTGAAGAAGTTTTGTATCTAGAACAAGAGTTAGACAGACTGAAGACGATTATTGCAGTAGAGAAATCATCTCGCGTTGAGGCAGAAGAAAGAGCAATTCTTTCAGAAACTGAGCTAAGCATAACAAATGATAAGCTCCTGCTGATAAGTAAGAGATATGATGCAACAATAGACAAATTGAAGGACACAAGGTCTGTCATTGAAGCCCTTGAATCCCCCCACCACCTCTTATGGCAAACCATGCGCTGAACTTCGGGAATGGTTACAGTGCTGCTACTCCTCGCTCTATAGCAACGGGTGGGAGAGCCTCATCGGTTCATTCTGGTACAAGCTCGATGCAAAGCACGCCCACCAAGAGTGTTTCTAAGCCCATGATCAATGGGGTTAGCAACTCTCGTGCTCCACAGTGTGGTGGAACTGCCAAAACTATGAATTTTTCGGTATCATCTAAAAAGATACCATTGTCATCTGCACCTCCACCAGTTTATGCATCAGTAGAAGTGCCACATTTTGAGCTCAAGGAGGATCCCTCCTTCTGGATGGATCACAATGTACAGGTACAAATCATTTTTCTTGCCTCATTTGAATAGCCACTTTTTTTTTTCTAATTTTTTGTTTTAGGAAAAGTTTTCTAGCTTTTTAAGCTGCAAGAAAACTAAAATAATAGTAGGAATTAGGATACTTGAATTATTGAAAATTGTCAATTGAGCTTCATTAGTTCTTTTTTGCATTACAGTTCCCTGGAATTTGATCAAAATTATTTTCTGTTCTCCATTGCTTGAAAGAGAAAATGCATTTTCTATACAATGAGTTACTCATTGATTACAAATTAGATACAATACAAAACACAAAACTAGTTACTAATTGCAAAATGGAGTTCTTAACTTGAATTTTCTTTCTCTTTTCAGGATCTTTGTTTGACTTCTCCTGAAAAAGTGCCTTGTTCATGTAGCACAAAGCATGCTGAAGAAGTTTTGTATCTAGAACAAGAGTTAGACAGACTGAAGTCGATTATTGCAGTAGAGAAATCATCTCGCGTTGAGGCAGAAGAAAGAGCAATTCTTTCAGAAACTGAGCTAAGCATAACAAATGATAAGCTCCTGCTGATAAGTAAGAGATATGATGCAACAATAGACAAATTGAAGGACACAAGGTCTGTCATTGAAGCCCTTGAATCCTAACAAATGCTTTCGATTAATGAACTTGAGAAACTGAGAGAGAATAACATTCGATTTGCGGATACTGTGAAGATACAGGAGCAACATATCTCTACAATTAAGAAACAGCTTGCTTTGCGCATTGATGTTGGAAACAAAAAATCTATTATTGCTCATGAAATATTGAGAGGAGATTACTCTGAAAGTGAGTGTTCTTCTCCTTTTCAGGATAAACTGAAAAGAGTGCAAGCTTCTCTAGAAAAAGCTTGGAACCTGAACATGAGGTATCAAAGTGACCAGGCATCTCACCCTAGTGAAAGAGAAATGGATGAAGTTCGTAGGCAAGTTGAAGTTGAAACTGTTGAAGTTATTGTCTGCCTGCAAGAGGAGCTGACCACAATTAATCAAATAGTTGATGAATGCAACAAAAATGAACTGTTGGCCAAACAACGCTTAATGGATCTTGAAAAGGAGAAAAAGGAGCAAGATGATAAACTCTATTTGTTAACTCTAGAAAATAAGAAAATTTAAGGCTTGCCAAATTAACTAAAGAGAAAGTGCAGAATGCGAGTTCAATCATTGAACATTGGGAGCAACTAGCCATTGAAATTTCAGATCTTCTTGAGAACGGGAAGACGCAGCTTGATAATACCACTCATGAGGCAGCTTCTATTTCTGATATTTGCTCTCACAAAAGTTGGATCTGTGAGCAATTTGGAAAAGTTATTATTGGAATGTCTAATAGAGATTCCTTAATTAAAAACTACAGAAGAATTTGGAAGATGCTTGTTATGTAAGGCATGATATTGAGTCAAAATTGATGACCTTGAGAGGAGCAATACTGGCTATTACAGAAGCACAACAGCAAGAAAACTCTGACAAAGAAAGCAGAATTCTTCATTTAACTTCACTATTGGCCGAGAAAACATCTATCATATCTGAATTAGAAGACAAAGTTGAAGACGCTGTAAGAAAAGTTAGCAACGTTGAGATATGCGCTGCAATTTTTTTCATTATTGTGAAGAAATTATATAAGATAAATAATGTTCATCTTCAAACATTGGATGAGGCCAACTTGCAGCTTAGAGAATCTGAAAGTGTTATTCCGCAAAAAGAAGATATCATGCAAGGACATGCTTCTTTACTCTCTATTGAAGGCAAAGGATGTCAAGATCAAAGAGCACATGTAGAGCAAAATTATCAACAGACCAATTCTCTAGAGCACTGGAAACATGATTATTTAGATACCAGTTCGAAGAACAAGGAGGAAAACATCACAACTCCAGATTCTTCTTGTGGTTTTGTAGAAGTAAAGATGAAGCTTCGAGAAATTCAAATGCAAATGAGTGCACTGAAATCTTGTATGCATGAGTATGCTGATAACCAAGTAAGCTAATGCCCCTTTCCATAATAAACAAGCAAATCAACCTGGATCACTGCTTTTATCTTTTTTGTTATTTCTTTTATTTATGGCATTGATGGGTTTTTTTTTCTTTTTCAAGTAAATGAAAAACATTCTTAAAATTTTCTTACTTATATTGTGACAATGTTGCAGTCTAACATTGGATCTAGTGAAGATACTCACAATGATGAGGAAAAGAATTATGAAACTTATTACGTATTGACTTATTACATAACTTTTCTAATAAGTCAATATGTAAGATGTTTGTTATCATAACTTATTACAAATTTTCTTACTTCCCAACGTAGTGTCGTCCGCCTCGCATTCAGCCCCCCATTGATTCTCTCTCCCTACTCCTACCCTTTGCCCCTCTCCCAGCATTCGCTTCACTCTCTCTCCTTCATATACTCGTGAGATTTTGTTCTCTTTTTAATTCTCACAGTTTAAACTTTGCAATGTCGTTTTTCTATATAATAGTCAATGGAGTTATGTTGGTGCTTTAGTAGCTATTTATATCCACTTGTTACATATTGACTGATACTTATTTCACAGTTTTTATCTAAGATAGCAAAGTCCAAGATGAGATTTTGGTATTCATGCTTAAAAAGAACAAGACCTGCAATACATTAATAAGATAACATGTGATAACTTTACGTTTTCTGTTTTGTTCAGTATTCTGGTCATGTTTTTTTTAGTTTTGAGCTGTAACTTGTATGGGGTATAACATGAGTAATTGAGCCCCCAAAATAGTGATTCTTACTGCCCTTAGTTGGGTTTGTTGGCTAATAACATGAGGAATTATAGCTTATTGAACCATGCACTTCTCTGGTTGCTCAGCTTGTCCAGTGCAAATCAATAATATCAGAACTGAACTTGCATGCAGAGGCACAAGCAAGCGAATATAACCGGAAGGTACCCCCATCACTTTACCTTTTTTTCCAGCTAAATCCATGAAGGTTTTGGTACTTTGTGTGTTTATGTATTTTGCCAAAATCACAGAGTGAACTACCTTGCATTTACTTTTTTATCGAGAAAGGATTTGCAGGGAGATCATTTTGATCTCAGAGTTTATAAAAATGTCAATTTAATCCCAGACTATTTTAATATGGGTTGAAAATAATTTCTAGATAGGACTGCTTGACGTGGGACGTCCCCTCGTAGATGCGGGAAACTGGTGTGGGGAGATCATTTTGATCTCAGAGTTTATAAAAATGTCAATTTAATCCCAGACTATTTTAATATGGGTTGAAAATAATTTCTAGATAGGACTGCTTGACGTGGGACGTCCCCTCGTAGATGCGGGAAACTGGTGTGGGAACTTCCTGCCCAAATGAGGGAAAACAAGAGCCGACTGAACCAGATGGCATGGGTGCCAGTCCAGGGGGTCGGTCCAAACTTCCAAGTGGATCGAGCGGCCCAGGAGATCTTCCTTTTCACATCTCTCGCTTGGATCGAGCACTTAGAACTTCTTTTTCTACGTCTTCTTCGTTTGACAATATTTTTAGGGCTGATTTTTTAATATTTCTAAACTCCTCACCCCTTTCTTTCGTGTGGGAGTTTCCTTCTTTATCTCTTTCTTTTCTTCTTCGTGCAAGAGTCCATTTAGTTATTGTTCTCAGAGTCAGGAAGTAGTTTTTGCTGTGTGTTGATTTTAGATTCTTGTGTGGAGTCATTTTCACCGTTGTAGGTTGTATCTGAGGAGGCGTGGTGCTCCGACTATATCTTACTTCAAGGTGGTGTGATGTATCTTTCTCCCTTTTTGGCTATCCAACCCTTCTCCCTCTATTTAGTTATTGTTCTTAGAGTTGGGAAGTAATTTTGGCTGTGTTGAATTTAGATTCCTGTGTGGAGTCATTTTTCCCTTTGTGGGCTGTATCCGAAGAGGTGGTTGTGCTCCGGCTATATGCTGCTCTAAGGTGGTGATGTATCCTCCTTCTTTGTTGGCTATCCAGCCCTCCTCTTTCCCCATAGCCTCCAGTCACTCCTAATCCCTTTCCCCAGCCTCCCTGCATTTTACCTTGTTGTCTCTGCAATTCTGCACCGTCCCCTCGCTGCCATCAACATTCCCTTGCTGCCACCATCCTTGCCAACCATCCCGATCCACCTAACCCGACCTCCACCGCCTTTAGGATGCACTTTTGAAGTGTTCGTTTGTGTCATCCTATGTGTCGATGATGTTATTCTCAGTTTGTGTGTGTATAACTCTATCCTTATATCAATAAAAGTTTACTTATGTGTTTAATTTATGGTGGTGATGTATGTTTAATTTAGATTCCGAGGTGGTGGTTGAATTTAGATTCCTGTGTTGAGTCATTTTTCCCTTTGTGGGTTGTATCTGAGGAGGTGGTTGTGCTCCGGTTATATGCTGCTCCATGGTGGTGATGTATCCTCCTCCTTTGTTGGCTATCCAGTCCTCCTCTTCCCCATAGCCTCCGGTCACTCCTAATCCTTTTCCCCAACCTCTATCGCTCCATCCTCCTACATTTCACCTTGTTATCTCTGCAATTCTGCACCGCCCGCTCGCTACCATCAGCACTCCCTTGCTGCCACCACCCTTGCCAACCATCCCGATCCACCTAACCCGACCTTCACCGCCTTTAGGATGCACTTTTGAAGTGTTCGTTTGTGTCATCCTATGTGTCAGTGATGTTATTTTCAGTTTGTGTGTGTGTAACCCTATCCTTATATTAATAAAAGTTTACTTGCATGTTTAATTTATGGTTTGGGGCTTTCTCTTCCTGTATCACTATTTTAGCTCTAATTTAAAGAGTTTGGGGATTAATTGGGCACTTAAACTCTGGGATTAAAATAAACCCATGTAAAAGTTAAGGGATACTAGTTTAACACTTCTTTATTGTCTTTGATAAGTCCTCTTCCATATGCAGTTTAAAGAGTTGGAGGCGATGGCATTCCAACTCAAAACTGAGCTCGTAATCTCCAACACTGCAAATCCAACATTAACGAAATCTGAAAAAGGCGCAGCAAAAAGTAGAGGCTCTGGTTCTCCTTTTAAATGTATAGTGGGACTAGCACAGCAAATCAACACCGAGAAGGATGAAGAGTTGACTGTGGCAAGATGCAAGGTTGAAGAACTCGAAGCTTTAGCTGCAAGCCGACAAAACCAGGTACCGCTCAGTTATTTGTAATTTGTGTTTTTACACCCGACTTATTTAGCTATTCCCAGTAATTTGTGTTTTTAGTTGCTGGTTTTTGTTTATTACCACCAGATTTTTATGTTGAATATACGCTTAGCAGCAGCTGAGAGCATGACCCATGATGTTCTTCGAGATTTACTGGGAATCAAGTTGGATATGACAAAATACGCAGTGAGATCAATCTTTAATTGAATTATGTAAATAATCCTTTTTCTGTAAACAATCCTTTTTTGCGTCTGGTTTTAGTTTTCCATGTTTGTTGAATCATTTTTATTTTATTATGCTGCTGTAGAAGATGAATGGAGGATCTCATTCAGATGATTCAATAAAAGAAAAGGTTTGTGCGCTGGCGCTTTTTTATACAAAACGAAAAAATGTATATTTTATTCTTATGTTAAATATTTTACTTTTAGAAGGGTAACTTTGAGAAGGATAAGGAGTTGGGAGAGCTGAAAAGGAAAGTTGATGAATTTGTTGAAGAGAGAAAAAGGTGAACTCTTTAGCACATCTTGCCATCGTGACTGACTGAGAATAAAGTTTGTTTTTGCATATTTTAGTTTGCTTGAAGAAATAAATAGAAGTCACAGAGAATTAATTGCGGCTCAAATTTGGTTGGGGAAGCTCGAGGAGAATGAGGAATTTTTATCTACTGAAAATGAACTATTGAAGGTTCTACTCCATCATCTTTTGTTTTTTTTTAATGATTTTAATTGTTTAATCTTTACATTTCTCATTCTCCACAACATGCAATACTTTTTGAATGTTTTGTAGGCTGATAATGCCAAATTGTCATGGAACTTGAGGAGGAATTAGAAAAAATTTCTATTCTATTGGATATGCAACCTGCTAAATATGCAATAACCCACTCCATGCTAAGGGTGAGTTTATTGGAATTTTTGAACTTTGTTGGATAACATATTCTGATATTAATATATTTATCTCCTCTTTTTGCATTAGCCAATCCCATCTTTATTTTGTTTTGTTTTTTTTTTTTTTTGTATTTTTGGATAAAAGAGGCTTTGTTCCTGAGTCTCTCTCTTATCAATGTAGTTTGGCAAGATCTTTATTTAGTGATCGAATTCATTTTAGATTTTTTTTTTGTTAAATAGTGTATTATTATTAATACTGTATTTGATTACTTTTATAAAAATTTAAAATGAAATTAAATGATGCCATGCAAATTTACTTGTCTACATTTGCAGGAGCTGAAGCAGCGCCACTGATGTTTTTAGTCATGGAGAGGCTCTAACCTCTATATATATATAATCTTGCTGCTGTACTAATTTCTCATTAGACTCTTAGCTGCCAAAGAGATTTCTAATAAATAATCACTCATTGGCCTATCGCAAATATTGAGTTTTATGGCCAATTTTTGGTCTTAGATTTGTTGATTTCTTCCTTTTTATTGGTGTTTTTTGGGAGGCAAATTTTTTATCAAATTATGTAAAGAGCAGATTATTGAAAAAATGTAAAGCTTCATTTCATCTCATGATGATCTTCATGTTAATTAATTCTCTATGTTTCTGACAATTGTAATAATCCTGTGCAAAGAAGAGTAAACTACTCTTTAATCGATTGGGCTCTGGATCTCCTGATTCTTCTTCTTGTGATGGGTATAATTTTTAAGCATTTTATCAAGAGATAGAACCCCATACCTTGGAGTTATAATTATTTTATAATCATTTTAGGAGTTTATTGCAATTATTTCTTCACTAATTTAATCGGGACATGCATCATAGGGCTGTCAAAAATTGATTTAACATGTCAACTAAACCCAACCTAACTCAAAAAATCAATCTTCGGGTTGACCCGAATAAATTTTGAGTCGGGTACAGATTAAAAATTTTAACCTGTTTAATTTTTCTAGTTGGGTTTGTGTTGACCTGCTAACTCGAAATTGACTTGAAATAGAGCCGTCAACCCGGTTTTGACTCGAATAATTGTTATTCCTTATATTAAACGAGATATGAGTTTGGATTGGCGGGTTGAAGGTGAGTTGTGTTCGGGATGAACTTTTTGACTCGTATAATACATGGGTTTGGTTTGGGCCAAGCTATTTTGGCTGGAGTCAATTTTTTGGTCAAATGTGAACATGACTCGCAAACCCAACTTCATACTTCTAATGCATCCTTCGTTACTCTAAAAAGACAATCTAGCGTACAAGCAATAATTTAGTGGTTTTTATGAGACTTAAATTTATGATTTTTTTTTATTTTAATTTATAATATAGTTGTAAGT
>NW_018165452.1:41336-44507 GCF_001263595.1 Phalaenopsis equestris | reverse complement strand
AAACAATTGTAGTTGTCCCAAATAGAACTTGAGTCAGTTTCACCACAGCTTCCCCTTCTCTCCTCTCCAAACTTGGAAAATCCAACATCAAAATAGGAAATTCTTTACCAATTTTAAGAAATTAGAAATAAAACTCAATCCCAAAATAGTCCCCTCACTCTCTTAAGGGTTTGGTATAAATAGAATTGTATCCCTTCTAACCTCTAGGATCCTAAATTACGAAACAATCCCTATGAAATAGCAAAAGAAAACATATTTATACTAATTAAAACTTCTAAGAATGTGCATAATGTAAGTGAAAGTGTATATTTCGCCCTCTTTTGGTTAGATTCATAGGCTTTTTCATCTTAATTTCTCCCTCTTTTGGTTAGATTCATAGGCTTTTTCATCTTAATTTATTGTATTACAAGTTGTCGCTAATGATGAATTTTTATTTCCTTGCAGGCAACTTAAGGAAAACCTATCTGAACTAGAGAATGCTCAAAATAGTATTCAACTTCTCCGAAAGGAGGCAACAGAAAGAGAATTAGAGGTTTGTAATTTTGTTTGTTAGGCTTGATATAATCTTTGTGCATAATGAAAATATAAAAGATTCCTGAATTCTAAAAGATAATAAAGTAAAGCTTTGAAATTTTAATTTCTATTACATTCATTGTTTTTAAATATAATCATTATTTTTTTATTGTTTTCTTAATGACTCCTAAATTATTGGAAATAGCATATAGAAGTTATTTATCTTTAAGTTTTGTTATAGAATTATAGATTTAGTGAAGCTGGTTTGCATTTATTAAATATGCATGTAATTACCAAGAACAACAACAACAAGCCTTTGTCTCGCTGAGTAGAGTCCACAACATGAATTTTTTTTCTTCATTTGGTCATATTGGGTATTATATTTTCATTTAATTCTAATACATTAAGATAATTTTTTTATGCAACATGCCCAAGACTTTTTGTATCTATATCAATCTTTCTTAGCATAAGTCATTTAAAACATCAACTCTCCTAATAGGGTCATCATATGATCAATATTTAATATGACCAAACCATCTAAGGCGACTCTCTCTAATCTTGTTTTTCACTAAAGCTACTCAAAGCTACTCCAACCCTTTCACACCCTTTCAGGTATATATTTGTTTCTCATTTTGTCAGTGTAAAGCCACTCATCCACCTAAAGCATTCTCATCTAGGCAACACTATGTTTCTCTTTTACAGACCAACATCTTGCGCCATAAAGCGTTGCGGATCTTACCATCATCTTATAATTTTTTTCTTTAATTCTAAGCGGTATTTTGCTATCACACTATAGACCAAATACATTGTTCCACTTCAACCATCGAACTTTAATTCTACTAATAACATCCCCATCTATACATCATCATCTATATCCCCATCTATATCACCATCACTTTGAACAATAGAGCTGAGATATCTAAAACATTACACATTTTATTGACTTAGATATAATCAATATTTTTTTTTCTTTTCTTAATGACTCCTAAATTATTGGAAATAACATATAGAAGTTATTTATCTTTAAGTTTTGTTATAGAATTATAGATTTAAGATTAGTGAAGCTGGTTTGCATTTATTAAATATGCATGTAAGTATCAAGAACAACAGCAGCAAACCTTTGTCCTGCAGAGTAGAGTTCACAACATGAATCTTTTTTCTTCATTTTTTTCCTATTGGGTATTATATTTTCATTCAATTCTAATACATTAAGATAATTTTTTATGCTACATGCCCAAGGCTTTTTGTATCTATCTCAATCTTTCTTTGCATAAGTCATTTAAAACATCAACTCTCCTAATATGGTCATTATATGATCAATATTTAATGTGACCAAACCATCTAAGTCGACTCTCTCTAATCTTGTTTTTCACTAAAGCTACTCCAACCCTTTCACGTATATATTTGTTTCTCATTTTGTCAGTGTAAAGCCACTCATCCACCTAAAACATTCTCATCTAGGCAACAATCTATGTTTCTCTTTTACAGGCCAACATTTTGCGCCATAAAGCGTTGCTTATCTTACCATCATCTTATAAATTTTTTCTTTAATTCTAAGCAGTATTTTGCTATCACACTATAGACCAAATACATTCTTCCACTTCAATCATCGAACTTGAATTCTACTAATAACATCCCCATCTATATATCATCATCTATATCCCCATCTATATCACCATCACTTTGAACAATAGACCTGAGATATCTAAAACATTACACATTATTGACTTAGTTGCCAATTGTTACAACACCCCCCCCTCTCCCCGCGCCGGATCTACTACTACTAAAATTATATTCCATGCATTCAGTTTTAGATCTACTCAAACGAAAGCCTTTAGATTGTGAAGTTGATGTCCATAAATCTAGTTTTTTTTTTCCTTTAAACTCTCTCCCTAGTTTTATCCACTAGAAGGCTATCATTAGCAAAAAGCATGCACCAGGGCACATTCTTCTGTAAATATCCATAACTAAAACAAAAAGATCTAAGCTTAAAGCTGATTCTTGATGTAAACCAACTGAAATAAGAAAATACTTGAATTTCTAATTGCATGCAATTACTCCTAAATTAAATATATGGAGTTTGTTTTGACATGTACTTGAATTTCCTTTTCATGGCTAATATTTTTTTTTTCAGATTTTTTATACCCACCAATCATTATGAATTGCTATGAAATATAATCTCGTCGGTTTCATGTTTATGCATCAGCATAGTCGAAATGTTTTTCTCCTTCCAGGAGCATTTTGAAATCCTTCTATACTCCATGTTTGATACAATGTAAAATATTAACATCAACAAAGGCCTAGATCAAAATGTCTTTAATGTATTAAAAATTATTCAAACATCTCTCATTTTATAAAATAGAAGCATCAAAATTATAGAGCAATGATGCTATGATAGAATTGATTGAACATGACGGGAAAACAATGGACAATGCATACAACATTGTGCAAGTGCAGCTCTAAATGCATCAACAACAACAACAACAACAACAAAGCCTTAATCCCACTACGTGGGGTCGGCTACATGAATCCTTTTTCTCCATTGCGTTTTATTTAGTGTCATATTTTCATTTAGTTCTAGTAAATTAAGATCATTTTTAATAAATAAGCCCAAGTCTTCCTAGGTCTACCTCTGCCTTTCTTAACACAAGTAGAATC
>NW_018165452.1:27026-40774 GCF_001263595.1 Phalaenopsis equestris | reverse complement strand
ATCATCAGCAAAAAGCATACACCAAGGTACATCCTCCTGTAGACCATCCATAACTAAAGCAAAAAGATATGAGCTTAAATCCGATCCCTGATGTAATCCAACAGAAATAGGAAAATATTTGGTCAATCCTCCTTCAGTTTGAACACAAGTAACAGCTCTAGTATACATATCTTTAATGACTTGAATATAAGTCATATCAACACCTTTCTTCTCAAGAACTCTCCAAAGAATGTCTATTGGAACCTTATCCTAAGCTTTTTCTAAATCAATAAAAATCAAATGTAGATTCTCCTTATTATCTCTGAACTTCTCCATCAAACCTCTCAACAAATGTATAGCTTCCATAGTAAACTTGCTCGGCATAAATCCAAATTGATTATGAAAAATCTTTGTAATGCGTCTTAAGCTATGCTTAATTACCCTCTCCCATAACTTTAAAGTATGACACATCAACTTAATTCCTCTATAAATCAACTTAATTCCTCTATAATTTGCCCACTCCTGTGCATCCCCTTTATTCTTTAAAGTGGGGACCAAAATACTCTTCCTCCACTTCTCAGACATCTTTTTAGTTTTTAAAATAATATTAAAGAGTTTAGTAAGCCAAGAAACTCCCAAATCTCCTAAATATTTCCACACTTCAATTGGGATATTATCAGGTCCTACAGACTTTCCACCTTTGGTTTTCTTTAAAGCCTTATCAACTTCTTTTTTACTAATGCGATGGTAAAAATGAAACGTTTTATTATTATTCACGATATTAAGATCACTAAGGTCGATCGTATTTTCAGAAACTTCATTAAAAAGTTTATCGAAATATCACTAAGCTCTAAATGCATCACATAAATAAAATTAATCAAATTGTCACTCTCCCAAAACAAGTCATATCGACGCATTCATAATTTTGAAAACTGCCAGAAATGACATTCATATTGCCCAAATCACCTCACAAGAATAAAAAATTGACTGTATTTATGATAAGGATGAAATCTCAACATCCCTTGGTGAAAAAAATGTTTAGGGGGAGGAATATAACATATTAAATTTGTCCAATATTTAATCTATCCCAAATTTGATTAAAGAAAAAATCAAATCCTATAAATCTCTAACCCTTATGCAGCTGCCCGTGCCTGTATTACTTTCAAATTTCAGCTCCCATGCCCTACTATGGCATTAAGTGTCATCCACCTCACATTCGACCCTCCATTGATTCTGTCTCCCTACTCCTACCCTTTGCCCCGCTCCCAGCATCCACTTCACTCTCTCTCTTTCATATACTCGCGAGATTCTGTTTTCTTTCACTCTCTCTCTTTCATATACTCGTGAGATTCTTCAATATAATTCTTCAATAAGATTTCACTCTCTCTGTTTTCTTTTTAATTCGCACAGTTTAAACTCTGAAATGACATTCTTCAATATAATATGTCAATGGAGTTAACTTGGTGCTTTAGTAGCCATTTATATCCACTTATTACATATTGACTGATACTTATTTCACATTTTTTATCTAAGATAGCGAAGTACAAGATGAGATTTTGGTATTCATGCTTAAAAAGAACAATGCCTACAATACATTAATAAGACAACATGTGATAACTTCTTTACGTTTTCTCTTTCGTTCAGTATTTTCATGTTTTTTGAGTTTTGAGCTGTAACTTATATGGGGTATAACATGAGTAATTGAGCCCCCAAAATAGTGATTCTTGCTGCTCTTAGTTGTGGTTGTTGGCTAATAACATGAGGAACTATAGCTTATTGAACCATGCACTTCTCTGGTTGCTCAGCTTGTCCAGTGCAAATCAATAATATCAGAACTGAACTTGCATGCAGAGGCACAAGCAAGCGAATATAACCGGAAGGTACCCCCATCACTTTACCTTTTTTTCCAGCTAAATCCATGAAGGTTTTGGTACTTTGTGTGTTTAAGTAATTTGCCAAAATCACACAATGAACCACCTTAAATTTACATTTTTAACGAAAAATAGTCAAAATTGTCCCTCGATTCTTTGCAAGGGGATTATTTTGATCTCAGAATTTATAAAAATATCACTTTAATCCCAGACAATTTTAATATGGGTTGAAAATAGTCTCCAGAAAGGACTACTTGCCTTCCTTCCCCATAGCCTCCGGTCACTTCTAATCTCCTTCCCCAGCCTGTATCGCCCCATCCTCCTGCATTTTACCTTGTTGTCTCTGTAATTCTGCACCTTCCCTTGCTACCATCAGCATTCCTTTGCTACCACCACCCTTGCCAACCATCCCGATCCACCTAACCCGACCTCCACCGCCCTTGGGATGCACTTTTGAAGTGTACGTTTGTGTCATCCTATGTGTTGGTATGTTATTTTCAGTTTGTGTGTCTTGTTACCCTATATTTGTATCAATAAAAGTTTGCTTGTGTATGTAATTTGTGGTTTGGGGCTTTGTCCTCCGGTATCACTACTTTAGCCCTAATTTGAAGAGTCTGGGATTAAAGTAGACCCATGTAAAAGTCAAGGGGTACTAGTTTAGCACTTCTTTATTGTCTTTGATAAGTCCTCTTCCATATGCAGTTTAAAGAGCTGGAGGCGATGGCATTCCAACTCAAAACTGAGCTCGTAATCTCCAACACTGCAAATCCAACATTAACGAAATCTGAAAAAGGCGCAGCAAAAAGTAGAGGCTCTGGTTCTCCTTTTAAATGTATAGTGGGACTAGCACAGCAAATCAACACCGAGAAGGATGAAGAGTTGACTGTGGCAAGATGCAAGGTTGAAGAACTCGAAGCTTTAGCTGCAAGCCGACAAAACCAGGTACCGCTCAGTTATTTGTAATTTGTGTTTTACACCCAAATTATTTAGCTATTCCCAATAATGTGTTTTTACTTGCTGGTTTTTGTTTTTTACCACCAGATTTTTATGTTAAATATACGCTTAGCAGCAGCTGAGAGCATGACCCATGACGTTCTTCGAGATTTACTGGGAATCAAGTTGGATATGACAAAATACGCAGTGAGATCAATCTTTAATTGAATTATGTAAATAATCCTTTTTTGCATCTGGTTTTAGTTTTCTCATGTTTGTTGAAACATTTTTATTTTATTATGCTGCTGCAGAAGATGAATGGGGGATCTCATTCAGATGATTCAATGAAAGGAAAGGTTTGTGCGCTGGCGCTTTTTTATACAAAACGTAAAATTGTATATTTTATTCTTATGTTAAATATTTTACTTTGAGAAGGATAAGGAGTTGGGAGAGCTGAAAAGGAAAGTTGATGAATTTGTTGAAGAGAGAAAAAGGTGAACTTTTTAGCACATCTTGCCATCGTGATTGACTGATATCCTTTCATTCCACTTTGAGCTAAGGCATACAAGTTTGTTTTTGCATATTTTAGCTTGCTTGAAGAAATAAATAGAAGACACGAAGAATTAATTGCTGCGCAAATTAGGTTGCGGAAGCTCGAGGAGAATGAGGAATTTTTATCTACGGAAAATGAAATATTGAAGGTTCTACTTCATCATCTTTTGTTTTTTTTAATGGTTTTAGTTATTTAAACTTTACATTTCTCATTACTTTTTGAATGTTTTATAGGTTGATAATGCCAAATACAAGAACATTGCCATGGAACTTGAGCAGGAATTAGAAAAAACTTCTATCCAGCTGAATATGCAATAACCTACTCCATGCTAAAGGTGAGTTTATTTGAATTACAGAACGTTGTTGGATAAGATATTCTAATGTTGTTCTATTTTTCTTGCTACTGAAACATAATAATATATTATTTATAGAATTTTTTTTATTAAATAGTATATTATTCTTAATATTATGTTTGATCACTTTAATAGAAATTTAAAATGAAATTAAACGATGCCATGCAAATTCACTTGTCTGCATTTGCAGGCTGCTGCATTAGACTTGTCAAGGAGGTGAAGCAGCTTCAGTGATGTTTTTAGTCATGGAGAGGCTCTAACATATATATATATATATATATATATAATCCTGTGAGAGCATGCTCAAGCATTAGCTAGAAACTGCCCTACCTCTACATTAGACTTGTCAAGGAGGTGAAGCAGCGTCAGTGATGTTTTTAGTCATGGAGAGGCTCTAACATATATATATATATATATATATATAATCCTGCTGCTGAACTAATTTCTCATTAGACTCCTAGCTGCCAAAGAGATTTCTAATAAATAATCTCTCATTGGCCTATTGCAATTGAGTTTTATGGGGCCAATTATGCACAATGTTTTGGTCTTTGATTTGTTGGTTTCTTCCTTTTTATAGGCGCGCGCTTGTTGGGAGGAAAGCTTGTTGGGAGGAAATTTTTTTTATCAGATTATGTAAAGTGCAGACTATTGAATAAATGTAGAGCCTCATTGCATCTCCCATCTCATGATGATTTTTGGGTGTAAATTGGTTGAGTATAAAAAATGGAAATTATATTGCAGACTTCACTTTTAATTTCTATTCATTTTCTATGTTTTCATCAGGAATCACCAATTGATTAACCCGGAATTTTATCTATCACCAGTTTAAGGGGGTTGAACGTATCACCTGTATGAAAAGCCTCCTTTCACGACATTGGAAGCAGCCAAATCTAAATCAGCATCTTCGAGGATAATGCATGCATATTTGCCTCCAAGTTCCATCTGGAGAGGGATCATGCCAGCTTTCTTAGAAATGGCAATTGTATCCCCACGTATCACCACCAGTGAAACTGCCATTAATCCACAGATTAGCAAACAAAACCAATCATTAATATACCCAATTAATATCAAATCTCATCAGTACTTACAAAATCCTAAGTGTTCCAAGTGCACTAAGATTACCTTATACAATTGCTCCCAGGGTGCATTGTCAGGAAATCACCTATCTCTGATCCCTTTCCTGTTATACAACTCATCAAACCTTTGGGGAATCCAGTGAGGTGAAAACAGTGGACCATGTGAAGCGCTGCAACTGCACCCTAGTAAAGAGCAGACTATTGAATAAATGTAGAGCTTCATTGCATCTCCCATGTCATGATGATCTTCATTCATGTTAATTAATTCTCTATGTTTCTGACAATTGTATTAAGCCTGTTCAAAGAAGTGCAAGCCCTCTTTAGTCGATTGGGCTTTGGATCTCATAATTCTTCTTCTTGTGATGGATAATTTTTAAGCATTTTATTAAGAGATAGAGCCTAATACGATGTAGTTGCATTTATTTTTTTTATCATTTTAGGAGATTATTGCAATTATTTCTTTACTAATTTAATAAGGGCATGCATCATAGGGCTGTCAAAATTTGATTTAACATGTCAACTCGACCCGAACAGACTCAAAATCAATGTTCGGGTTGACCACAATAAATTTTGAGTCGGGTTCGGGTCTAAAATTTTAACCTGTTTAATTTTTCAAGTTGGGTTTGTGTTGACCTGCCAACTCAAAATTGGCTCATCAATCTTAAACTGATTTGAAATAGAGCTACCAACCCGGTTTGGACCCGAATAATTGTTATTCTTTATATTAAACGAGTTATATGAGTTGAAGGTGAGTTGTGTTCGGGTTGAACTTTTTGACCATTTAATATATGGGTCGGGTTTGGGCCAAGCTGTTTTGGCTTGAGTCAATTTTTCGGGCAAATAGGAACATGACTCGCGAACCCAACTTCATCTCTATAATACATCCTTCGTTACTCTAAAATGGCCATCTAGCGTACAAGTAAACAATAATTTAGTGGTTTTTATGTGACTTAAACATATTATTTTTAATGAGGCATAATCCAAATAACATAAAATGGCAAAAAGAAAATAACACAAAAATATGCCAAAAAAAAAAATTAAAACCATCACTAAACAAAACCAAACTACTAACTCGCTTTTTTTAACACCTCAAAATGGGGAGGACCCAAATAAAGAATGAACAACACGCATGCTTGGTCGGGTGTCGTTGATGACACTCTTAATTAGTGAAGTTGATATTCTCAAAACCAAATGAATTTGCTATGAAATTGATACACAACTAGATTAATTATTTCAATGCAAATTAAATAAGAAATGTTATTTCATTTATAGAATGTAATCAAGCTATGTCTATCATCTAATAAATGAAGTATATTTTTTGTTCACATTATCACCATTAAGATGATTAGTAAAATTAAGTATTTTTATCATTTTTTTTCCAAAGAAAAAAAGAATTAATTTCACATTGCCATCATAAAAAAATATGGAAAGTAATATCTCAATATAAATTAAAAAGGAATAATTTTAATATGTTTAAACTTCATCAATAATTGAATAATTAATGAAAATTCGAATTATCATGAAGCCATAGAAATGAGAACAACCACTTTTCAATTTGAAATGGATAAAATTTAAAAAAGATTGACCTAAAATTTTGGTCGCTTCTCTTTCTCTTTCATTAATGGTTATAATGCAAGTATGGAAGGTTTAGGTGCTCTATTAAGTCAAGCAATCAATCTATCAATAATCAAATGATGAAGTCAACAGCCCATGGACTCATAAGCTAGCTCCTCCCATGTCAAGACTCTCATAATACTCATCTAAAACTTCATGATTTGAATTTTTTTCTTAAACAAAGTTATTTGTGGCTCCAAAAAATATGTTGTTTAATTAAAATATAAAATTCAGACTTTCTAATAAACAATGTCATGTCTATAATTCTTATAGCAAATTTCATATAATTAAGACTGTATTGAGCATTCCATATCAAGTCATTAGGGTTTGCTTTAATCCATACACATGCTTCTTCAATCTATAAACATGCTTAGGCTACATTGAGCTCCAAAAACTAGAATGCTACTTGTTATACATTTTTTTTTTCAATAAGCCCTTTTAGATGTACTTATGATATCAATTTAATAAGTACATTTTTTCTATTTGATTAAAGCCTTCTATAGTTATTCATGACTTGAAACTTGAAGAAGGTCATCTAGTATGTTTTAGGATGTATACTAAGTGTTTTGCTTCATTACTAAATTGTATTTAAAATAATATCTATTGATTGTCCATTAAAGCATAAATTTAAGTTAGCCACTTTATATAAAAAGCCATCTAAAGAATAAATCACTGATTAATCATTGAATAAGTTAATTTTAATCATCTTTTAAGGATGTATTTAAATTAAGTGTCTAGAAATTTCCCCATTAAGTACAAATCACAAGGCATGCCACTAATATGGGCAATAAGAGAAAAAAACAATATATATATATATATATATATATATTATGTAGACAATACATAAAAAACAATTTTTTTTTGTAATTATTATTCAGACAATATTATTTATATAAATAAATGATTATCGTATTCAACTATAAAAAAAATACCAATTTTGTAGTATGCAATATATATATATATATGCGCCGCGTACTCAGATCATTTGGTCGGGCATCTCCTTGTCAGCTGTAAGTCCTCTGTGGTCTGAGGTTCGATTCTCCCGTGTGTAGGGCGTGGTACTTGAATTATTTGGAGCATGATATATATATGCCGAGAAACGTGGACAAAGATCCCATAAAAATCAATTGATTTTTTAAATGAATTACCATCTAGTGGATTCATCATTTCGTTTAACCAACATTTAAAAAGGGATTTGCCAAACCCAACTATTACATCATGTCATAATGATCACATGAAATCACACAAATATGTAAGGAATATACCATAATAGCTAATAAATAACTAAAATTTGTGGATAAATATCAAATAATGCACCCATATTAAGTAATAATATGCTTATCTCTTAATCTTAAAAGCGTCAGCCATTAAATAAAAACAAGAGCAACATAACACATCGATCATAATGTCAATCATCCTTCTAACAACAACACATAATTTCAGAGAAATATTAATTAAGCATGCATTCATTACATTAAATCCTCATTACAATTACAAAAACAAATGCTTTTGAATATTTCTCTAATTTTACAGTACTCCAAATTACTATTAATTATCTATTAAATATTTTTTCTACACTTAACATTCTACGACTGCTGTCAAAATGACTCATTGTTCATGAACAACTCGTTTTTAGTTCGCTAAGCAAATAAGCCGATCAGGAACACTCTTTTTTGTGTTTGAAATATAAACGAGTCGAACATGAATAGTGATATTTTTTTTAATGAGCCGAACACGAGCTGATCCTGGGCTCGCTCTTGCTCGACTTGTTCACACTCCTATATGGGAAATTATTATATATAGTTTGTTTCTAAGAATGAGAAAATTTTATGTAGATTAGTCTAGTCAAAATTATTTTATGTGTACTAATTAAAAAATTACAAGGAAAATTTTTTTCTCATTACTAAAGAAGCGGTTAATACAATATAATAAAAACGAATGTCGAAAGATCTCCTATGATACATTAGGATGAGTTTTGATGTGTTAAAATTGTTATTAGGCAATGTAAATTAAATGATTTTGAGAATTGAGATTTAAATCCCTGTTAAGTTAGTATTTGGTTTGACATGAAGGGGAGTTGAGATATTGGAAAGATAACGAATGGATATTAGTTGCTAACAAATGTCATATATTGGTCGTTGCCAAATATCATATGATAGTCAATAAAAAAACATTAAAAGTAGGGTGAATGTAGGTAGTCAACTTGATTATTTCATGATTTGAGGCGATGCCTACAAATGAGAAGACAGTGTTGAATATTGGTGGTTGAATGACACCAAAAATTGCTTTAAAGTAAATTTTAAATGACAACCAATGAGGAACTTTAGAACTCAGGCGATGAGAGGCAATTGACTTACCCATTCTCTTAAAAAGCTCAGATGTGTGTTGAACACTATGGTTTATAAACACATGATATTAATCATTAGTGGAGATCAGATAATTATTGATCATAGATGTCATAAATAAAAAAAAAATGATGTCTAATCTGCGTGGTTTTTCTGTTGATATGTGTAGATAAAATGTTCAAATAATAATTTTCTAACGTTCCAAAACAATCAAAATTAGATTCGGGTCCCTGATAGGGATCATGCGATAATTACTTGGAAATTATGATAGTCGAACAATGATGGGAGGGCTCAGCTGTTCTTTAAATAGTGTAATCCTATAGGTTTATATCATTAGATCATATTATTATTTAATATATATTATTATATATTACTAGCTAGTTAAATGTACAATATGAAGTTCATATGTATGATTGGTAAAGAGTAGAATAACTAGATTTGCATTTTGGCTTACATAAATACCTTCATAGTGAAGCATGCAGAACTAAAGTTAGATTCATAGTGGATGTACGAATATTTCGTCGACATCTTACTATTCAAAGCAAATTTGCATAACTAACTACATTCAAATCAGCCATGAAATAGGATCTTTGCAACGTTCCAAAATTTGAAAATTTTCCAGATATCGTTCAGGATTTCTCGACATAGGCATGAAATTCGAACATTTGCGGCGCGTCGTTATTATCCGCGCGTCGTTATTTCCAAAATTTCAAAGTTTTCCAGATATCGTTCAGGATTTCTCGACATAGGGATGAAATTCGATCCTTTGCAGCGCGTCGTTAGTATCTGTTCTTTGATCGGGAAGCAGATATCGTTAACGATTTCTCGACTTCGGAATTTACTATTCACTAAATCTTTCAGGTTATTATCTCTTTCCATCATCCGTTGATTTCTCAGCCCCATTTTCCCTTCTTCACGACTTCCTTCGTTGATTTCTCAGCCCGATTTTCCCTTCTTCACGACTTCCTTTTTGTTGATCCTCATGCTTTCTTTCTCCTCAGCTGGAGTAAACTTTTTCCTATCAGAGTGTTAAGGGAGTTGAAATTCTTCCGGCGGAACTCCGGGAAGAACCCTACCACCGACGCAAACAACAAGAATCTTCCACTAGAGCAGACCGTTTCATCTGCATCTCAGCAGGGTGCGGATCCATCAAGACTTCCTTTTAGCGCCATTCAAGAACCCGAGCGAAACCGTAAGTCCGGACTGGATCAAGAAACACATTTAAGGAGAAAGAGCGAGAAAACCCCTTCCAAGAGCCAAGTGAAAGGGTCGGATCAGTTCTTACAGTCACGCACGCCAGATAAATTGCCGACGAGCAAGGGCAGGTTTGGATGGGTTCCGATTGTCGAACAGGCCGGATTGGCTTCTCCGGATCGAAGGGAGTATTCGCACCATCCGGGACAATTCCAGTTGCCGCCCCCACCACCTCTTATGGCAAACCATGCGCTGAACTTCGGGAATGGTTACAGTGCTGCTACTCCTCGCTCTACAACAACGGGTGGGAGAGCCTCATCGGTTCATTCTGGTACAAGCTCGACGCAAAGCACGCCCACCAAGAGCGTTTCTAAGCCCATGATCAATGGGGTTAGCAACTCTCGTGCTCCACAGTGTTGTGGAACTGTCAAGGCTATGAATTTTTTGGTATCATCTAAAGGGATACCATTGTCAACTGCACCTCCACCAGTTTATGCATCAGTTGAAGTACCACATTTTGAGCTCAAGGAGGATCCCTCCTTTTGGATGGATCACAATGTACAGGTACAAATTGCTTTTCTAGCCTCATTTCAATAACCACTTTTTTTTTTTTTGAATTTTTTGTTGTAGGAAAAGGAATCTAGCTTATTAAGCTGTAAATAAACTAAAACAATAGTAGGAATTAGGATACCCGAATTATTGAAAATTGTCATTTGAACTTAACTAGTTCTTTTTTTGCATTACAGTTCCCTGTAATTTGATCAAAATTATTTTCTGTTCTCCATTGCTTGAAAGACAAAATGTATTTTCTATACAAGGAGTTACTGGGTTGATAACAAACTGGATACAATACAAAACAAGTTATTGATTGCAAAATGAAGTTCATAGAATACAAAACACAAAACTTTTATTTGAGTCCATTATGTTTAGAAGGTAGGGATTGATTCGTTGATAATGTTGAACCTAAGTGTTTTTATCTACGTAGGTTGTGATTCGGGTTCGTCCTATCAACATCGTAGAGAGAAGTCAACAAGGTTACAGTAGATGCATAAAGCAGGAAAGTGCACAAAGCATCACATGGATTGGACAATCAAAGACTCGATTTATGTTTGATTATATAGCATGCGAAACTGTCAATCAGGTTTTCTACTAAATTTTTTCCTTTTTTTTTTCTTTTGTTGCGTAGAAGTGGCCACTATATTCTCCATCTTTCGTATAAAACATCTGTGGTATACAGGAGATGTTGTTTCGAGTGTCTGGACTTCCAATGGTTGAAAATTGCATGTCAGGATATAACAGTTGTGTGTTTGCTTATGGACAGGTACTATTCATAATCTTTAGAATAAAAATTTCAATTGAAGCAGAAAAAATATTGGAATTCCAATGTTCTTACATATCTAACACCCAAACTTCAATTTTTACATATATGCCACATTACCTATGCATGAAAGGCTTATTTCACTTTTAAAAGTCAAAATAGTGGTATTTTTTTGTGATATGATAGATTTGGATGTTATAAATGTAAAAAATTAAGTATAGGTGTTAGAGCCAATTTGAAAACTCATAATATGTTATTTTTTAGATTTTATTTGTGTGCTTGAGTCTCAATCTGCATGAGTTTGATGTTATATTGTGGTTGTAGACTGGAAGTGGGAAGACACATACAATGCTTGGAGAGATTAATGATCTGGAAATCAGACCGAGTGCAAACCGAGGAATGACACCACGAATTTTTGAATTCTTATTTGCACGGATTAAAACGGTAAAATGCCTAAATATCACTGTGATTTTATCAATATATATTTTTTAGCTAAAGTTTTTATTCTCAATTTATAGGAGGAAGAGAACAGGAGGGATGAAAAACTTAAATACACTTGCAAGTGTTCATTTTTGCAGATTTATAATGAGCAAATTTTTGATCTTCTCAACCCCTCATCTACTAACTTGATTGTAAGTTCTGACATATTTCAGTTTTTGTTTCCTAATTGTATTTCATCTAATTTTTTTCTTTCTGTTTCTTAATTGCATTTTGTTTAATTTTTTTTCCAACATTAAAATGTCTACCTTAAGTTTTTTTTCCATCTTTGAATTTTTTCCCTTCTCTTTTTGCTAATCATTGTACGACATCACATTGTGATTGACAGATTCGAGATGATCCGCGGAAGGGAGTTCATGTTGAAAACCTTTCCGAATTTGAAGTTGAAAATGTTTATGACACTTTGCAACTTCTTATTCAGGTATTTATTTACTTTTTGTTCAAATCATTGTAAAAAGTTCAGTAAAATGCAAGGCAACCACGTCTCAGGGTGCTGCAAATAGGAAAGTAGCAGCAACAATGATGAATCGTGAAAGCAGTCGTTCTCATAGTGTATTCACTTGCACCATAGAGAGCAGATGGCAAAAAGATTCAACAAGTACATTGCATTTTGCAAGGTTGAACCTCGTGGATCTTGCAGGATCTACAAGGTACTTTCTCGATATGCTTTTCTCTTGATTCATAAAGAGTCATCAAGTAACTATGTTCTGATTTATTTTATGTCTGCTAAACAGGCAAAAAACATCAGGTGCTGAAGGGGTTCGCTTAAAGGAGGCTTCAAACATTAATAAATCCTTATCAACACTAAATCCTTATTTAATAAATCCTTATCAACACTTGGGTATGCAATAATTTTATGTAGGATGCATTTATTTTTCTTTCATTTGTACATAGAACTTTATTTATTTTTAATAATTAGCATTGTTTGAGAATTTATTGGATTTGCAGGCATGTAATAATGGTTTTAGCTGAATTAGCAAATGGAAGGCAAAGACATGTTCCTTACAGAGATTCGAGACTGACATTTCTTCTTCAAGTCAGAATTAGTTTTGAGTTGACTGTGAATTAGTTTCATGCAATTTTTCTGTTTTATTCATTAGTTTTTTACTAATGTCTGTGATGTAGGATTCTCTTGGTGGAAATTCAAAAACAATGATCATTGCAAATGTCAGTCCTTCTATATGGTATGCAATGTATTTTTCTTTTATAATTGTATCTATATTGTTCACTGCATGCGTGTCAATGTAATTGACATTTATCTTTGTTACCTTGCAGCTCAGCAAATGAAACGTTAAACACTCTTAAATTCGCCCAGCGTGCGAAAGCTATTCAGAACAATGTAATGATTCTAATTAGTGCATGATATTTTTTAATACCAATATTTTTTTAGAATAAAATTTCTTAGTTCATATTTGATGTTTTATTGCTGCAACTTTAGGTTGTTGTGAATGAAAATGCTTCGGGGGATGCCTTCGACTTACATCATCAAATACTTTTGTTAAAGGTTTATGTAAAGCACATAACAAATTTATTATTTTCACAATTGGAAGTGCTTTTCTTCTTATTAATAAACAAAAGTTTAAAATTAACTTGTGTATCAGGAGGAGCTCTCCATGCTCAAGCAGCAAAACATCTCGAGATCATTATCTTTTCGTACAGAAACTCTTGAAAAGGTTGATAATGATGCTTATTCTGCTAAAATATTGCCTGGAATTCTATCCGAGTTTAACCAGATCCCCGACAATGAAGAATTGCAGGATGTTAGAGTTTTAAATAAGCAGGTATGTTGCACAATTCTTTGGACTTGCTGCTTAATTTTAGTTTATTTTAACTGAGGAAGTGCATTTGTCCTGTTATTTCCACGTTAAAGAAATAATGTATGAACGCTGCTAACTATTTGCAGTTATTTGAGGTTTGGTTATCAAAATGATTGATATTATTATTAGCTATTGTTAACATTCCAATAGGGCTCGAGTTTGTGGAATGTGCCCAGTATGATTTTTATCTCCTAATAA